>NC_045438.1:167922481-167926838 GCF_002776525.5 Piliocolobus tephrosceles | reverse complement strand
GGAAGTGGATGGCGGCCAGGAGAACGGAAGTGGATGGCGGCCAGGAGAACGGAAGTGGATGGCTTCAGGGAGCAAGCAAAGGAGGGAGATACAGAGGGGTTGATCATTTTCATAATCAGCTCTGTGGAGACATTTGACGTTTTATGTATTTGATTAAAAAATGATGTGACACATTTGCTAACGTTGTTTCATCAACAGCCCTCAACGGTATCTCCTAAGGGGCGATTTGGCACCAGCTCCTGGGCTAGCACTGCAGTCCCACCCCCAGGCTCCCTGATGGCTGAAGCTGCGGCTCACGGAAGGGCTTGGAGGTCAGTTGAGAGCAGGGCACAGGAAGAATGGCAGAGCAGAAAACAATTCCTAGGTCAATCTGACATATGCATCTACCCAGGCGAGGCCTGGTTTCAGGAGCCTGTATTGTCTAGGTAGAGAAACATAGTAAGCAGGAGAAAAAAAAGGGCTGGGTATAAATATTTTATAGGACAGTCCAATAGGCAAAGAAGCAGGGGCAGCAAGAATTGATCAGGCACCCAGGGAAGATCATTTTTTTGTTGTTGTTGTTGAGATGGAGTCTTGCTCTGTCGCCCAGGCTAGAGTGCAGTGGAGTGATCTCGGCTCACTGCAAGCTCCGCCTCCGGGTTCACGCCATTCTCCTCCCTCAGCCTCCCGAGTAGCTGGGACTACAGGTGCCCGCCACCTCGCCCGGCTAGCTTTTTGTATTTTTTAGTAGAGACCGGGTTTCACCGTGTTGGCCAGGATGGTCTCGATCTCCTGACCTCGTGACCTTGGCCTCCCAAAGTGTTGAGATTACAGGCATGAGCCACTGCGCCCAGCAGGGAATATAATTTAATAAGAAAGGAAGCAGAGAAGAGATCTTTAAAAAATAGTTTCACTTTTGTCCTAAGGCCAGGATACTCTGTGATCTTCAAAGAGGAGGTTAGTTCTTGTGAGTTAAGAGCATGGGTTCACAGTATTATGTTTCTCTGATTCCTTCCTTATCACTCTCTACTTGTTCATTTCTGGTTTTCTAAATGCTAAGTTTAGCAACCATTTCTCAGTACTTACTCTTTTGATACCTGCACCATTTGACCTTGCTGAAAATCTCTTTATTCTTATTATAATACTTGCTGTACCCTTGATTTCTGTGACCTCATGACCCCATTCTTTCCAGGTTTTCCTCTTACTCTGTGATGAGTTCTTCTGGGGCCTTCTTTGATAGTTAGAATTTAGGCAGTGGTCTTGGTTCTCAGGGATTTGTGTCTGGCTAGAGGGTTTGTAGGAAGGTGGTACAAGAATCTTTTTTTAAACATGTGAAGAGATAATAATGATAACAACCATGAAAACATCAACAATGACCACGAGAATAAAACCAATGGGTTCCAGTCATGGTAAAACACTGTTGAAGGCACAAGACAAGCTTAAGTGCCCAGTTTGTCTAGGATTTTATGTGCCTAGACAGGAGAAAGACACTGATATCCCATTGCCTTTCATTAGCCAAACTGCAAACAATTTACCCGAAGACCCAGGTCTTGTTCAGAAGATGTTTATTGTTACGTATTTCTAACCTGGGCAGGTACAAAAGGCTTTCCAGTCACAGACGGACTAAACCTCAGTGCAATCAATCCTCCTGTGGGGAAGCAGAAATGAGATGAGATCAGCACACAAAAAACACAATGGCCCCGTGTACAGTGACATCTGCCTGTGTTTACAGCGAAGTTGAAATAATTACAGCTGCTGCTCTAATTGAGGTGTGATATATTAAATATACCTTTCAGAGCAGTTCACAAATCTATACGAAAATCTTTACAACAGAACCAACAGATACATGTTTAGTGACAAAAAGGTATGCAAGTTTAGTCTATGCATATTTTATGAATATTACATAAAATATATTTGACTTTATTTCAGAAACCTAATCTTGATGTAAAAACTAGTTAAAATTTGTAACTTTTCTAAAAACATATTACACAACACTCTTATGCAACTAATAGCAGAATATCCCATAGCACGTGATCAAAACAGAAACACACACCACCACCTTGTACCAAATCCAGAATAAAAATATAATCTTTTCTATTTCTTCCCTTTAAAAAAATCTATATGCAAAGATGACAGAGACAGGAGAATGAGTCAGAGTGCTGGGCCTAAGGCAATGATGCTTGTTTTGCAATGCCCAAATCATTTCTAGAACATGCCACTTTCATGGTACATTGATATAGAAAGTCTTAGTAAAACCAATTATTTCTAATGGCTTTTTACCATTTCAAGTGAGGCCAACTTAGCTAACTCACATGAAGCCACGCCAGCCCACAAAGAACACGGATGTGCTAAAAACGAAATGCCACCGGAGCATTCAAGTACACTGAACCTCCCTCATTTGTTTTCTCAGCTGCCTTGTTAACTTGCTCCAGGTCCTGCTTTATCTCTCAGCTTTCATCTAACTTATTTCATATTCATCCATCTCCTCTTACCCACTAAACCAGTGTTCTGTCACTCAAGTAGCTCTTGAAATCCCCCTTTCTTCCAAGAAGTCCCCCCTGACTTGTTGGAATAGTAGTCCTTGAACTCCCTCATTTGGGTATGGGGTTTTTATGCCTTTACCTTCCACTCGGAGCCATAAAAGCACTACTGGTTCCCTTGTTGCTGTTTATTAGCCTCTGGAATTGATGAACTTTCTCTGAGCTGTGACCCGGGTGGATGGATGTCAGAAAGCACGTCCCGCCGGAAGGAACTGCTGAGCAGCGGTGAAGTCAGGGACATACGGAGCCAGAGTGTGAACATGAGTCCTGCCACTTATCCTCCCTGCAGTCTTAGAGAAGTCACCAACCTCTCTCTGAGCCCTGATTCCTTCCTATGCTAAATGGACATGGCAGTAACCTAGCCCATGTGTCACAGGCTGTTGTGAGGATTAAACAAGACACTTCACGGTGTGCCTCGCACGTGGTAAGTCCCCGCAAACAGAATTAGCAGGATCTGACAAACGGTTTCTGACAACGTGTCTGCCAATACAGGGTTAACCAGCACGTAAGTATTTCGAGTGTTAACAGAAGAAATATAAAAGGTTATTCAGCAAATGAAAATGTTGAAGTAAAGACACTCAGAGAAAAATGTTAAGCAAACTACAACTTAGATTAAAGGCAGATTCTTTATTGGCTGAATGTGCTGCACTAGATATTTAAAACAACACAAACATTAATGGTCGTAGTTTTTAAATTTAGCTCATAGTTGAGTTATAGACAACAGTTAACAGACTTAGGAAAGACAATATTCTGTGTATTTCTTAACAGCTTTATCAAGCACATTTATAAAAGATCGAACTTTCATTTCCAGTTACTATGATTCCCCCATACACCAAATGAACCAACACATTTATTTATTTTAAATAATGGAAACTATACATGGCTACACTGTGCCCTAAAATTACTTGCATTAATGAGGACATTAATTTTAGCATTTAAAAAAGGAGACTTTAAAATAACCTTAGACAATTTTGAAAACCCTGTCAAGCCAACTACAAGTAGAGAATTCCTCAGTGTTCAGATGCAACAGTGTGATGACGTTGGCGGGAGGCTGACTGTGAGAGAAGTCACGGTGACCTGAACCTGTTCCAGTAAAGCCAGTCAGCAGTGAACGTGGGGCAAGTGCACGCAGCTAATCTACAGCTCCCACTGCCTGGTGACCAAGGAGCATCCTGAAGTTTCCGAGAAGAGACTGTGTGAGAGCAGCATTCTTCCAGCTACTGAGCAAGATCCTTCGCCGGGTAAGAGATGGCAGAGAGACAGTCACCTGCTGAAGGAGGGGGCAGCGGTGGGCAGGGAGTCGGCCGTCCACGGGGAGCCTGGTCTTTCCTTTAGGGGACCCTGAAGTCTGTGGCTGCCCCGCCAGCACCTGTGAGTGTAACCCAGTGACTGGCACTCACACCCCATCACAGACAACACACAGGGCCTCAGGGACTGCAACACGTGGATGTGAAGCGACGCACATAAATTAAGAGCGAGTGAGAATGAAAACAGCTAATGCTTAGTCCTGTGAAAAATAAAAATCAGATAGCGAAATGCCAAGTTAAACCACAGACACCTGGACCACAAATAATCTACCCTAGTTGTAACATTTATTTTAATGGAGACCACAAATTTTTCCAAAAATCTGCTTGAATTAGAAAACTTAAGGCCATTTATACGAAATAAGGGTTTTAAGCACAGCTGCACAGGTTAGGACAGCAAGAGCTCCAAAGATGTCTGCATATAACTTTCCAAATCTCCTCTTATCAATCAGTCTCTCCATGTGTTGCGGGAGCTGCCTGTACTTTCGTGAATGGGACACTGAGCAATGCTTCAATGTGTACCACGCCACTCCA
>NC_045438.1:167809042-167922471 GCF_002776525.5 Piliocolobus tephrosceles | reverse complement strand
CAATGTGTACCACGCCACTCCAGAACATTCCCTCCAGAAGCAGCTCTTCCTGCTGCACTCAACCTTCTGCTGAGATGCAAAGTATATTTTAAAATGTGTTTTAAAGTCATACAGGATCTGATCTA
Organism: Piliocolobus tephrosceles; assembly: GCF_002776525.5. Classification (NCBI taxonomy): domain Eukaryota; kingdom Metazoa; phylum Chordata; class Mammalia; order Primates; family Cercopithecidae; genus Piliocolobus; species Piliocolobus tephrosceles. The sequence goes on along the minus strand of NC_045438.1, from coordinate 167,922,346 downwards.
GTAAGAATGGCAAAACAAATACTTCTTGGGCATTTCAAATGAGGTCATTTTAGTTGAAATGTATACCAACAATTTTCGAAATCAGAGGAAGGAAAAAAGAGAGAGAAATGGCAAACCCAGTGTTTAATACACCAAATACCTTTAGGGTACTTAGAAAGTGAACAGTCTTATTACTTGTTATTTTCCTGGACTTCCTTTATTTGGCAGGTATTTATGTTTTCATCATGGTTGAAGAAGCTGCTTGGAAACAGGTGAGCTGCAAGTGCATGCTACTCTTGAACTTGTTCAGGAGCTCTTCCAGTAACCTGGAGGAAGGAGACACTTGTTTTACAGCCTGACAGATGGGGTGGCCTAGCAACACAAGGAAACACCAGGGGAGCCAGCTGCCCGGCTCTGCCTGTGCTTGCTGTGTTGAGAAGGCAGCTGGAAAGTTCTATCTGTGGATCCTCAACTCAGCAAAAGAAACACATCAATCAAAGAAGTTGGTCAAATAGGATATACTGATATACGTATTTATGTTTGTATAGAAACATCTCCTTCCTATCCCCTCCCAAGATTAATTAGATTCCTCCCTAAAACAGACTGATGCTTGGGCCTATTCTTTTTAGAAATTCAACTCTAAAATAATTTACACACCTTCAAATTCACTGTTCGTTAAATGGTTCTATGAACATTGGCAAACCCACACCGGAGTGTAGCAGGCCACAGCACGGGGCGCCGCTGCACTCTCTCCCCTGCTGCCACTCCAGTCAGCCTCTTCCCTAACCCCATCCCCCAGCAGCCACTGGTGACTTTCCCTTCCTCTCATTTTGCATTTTGTCTTTAACAGCCAGTAGTGAGTGGGGAGCGAAAGCAGTGGGTTAATTACCAGGGGAAGCAGGGTTAGGGCCAATTCCACTAGGCAAATCGCTTTGCTACCTGATATCTCAATCTGTTTCCCCAACTGATTTGATATAGTCATCTAATCTCTTTTTCTTTTTCTATTTTTTGAGATGGAGTTTTGCCCTTGTCACCCAGGCTGGAGTGCAGTGGTACGATCTTGGCTCACTGCAACCTCCACCTCCCGGGGTTCAAGCTATTCTCCTGCCCCAGTCTCCTGAGTAGCTGAAATTACAGGTGCACACCACCACGCCTGGCTAATTTTCCTATTTTTAGTAGAGACGGGGTTTTACCATGTTGGCCAGAATAGTCTTGATTTCCTGAAGTTGTGATCTGCCCACCTTGGACTCCCAAAGTGCTGGGATTACAGGCATGAGCCACAAGCCTGGCTCTAGTCATCTAATTTTAAAGCTAGAAAGGATCTTGGAGTTTTCCTGGTTTGGATGAAGCAACCAAGAAGTGGGTTTAACAGTACTGAGGTCAAGAGACTATTTCACGGTTTAACAACGTTCAATATTAGACTACTACTCCCACAGCAAACCTAAAATACAGTCCTGACCAGGGGCTACTTCAGGGTGTGTATTGTTCTTGACTCGAACACACTACCTTTTGAGCCCTGTTCCACATATGAAATGTAACAGTGACTGTTTTAATCTTTTATCATATTTATTTTAAATAAATGAACAGGGTTTGGAACCAATTCAAATAGAGGCTGGAAGTTAGTGAGAGAAAGCAGCAGCAGTGTCCGCACAGCCGCCATGTGCCCACGTGGGACGCACACAGCAGGGGCGATGCGGGGACTGCAGGGTGGAAGGGCTGGTCTGCTGCCCGCTCTGTGCCTCAGTGATGTGACAGCTTCCCTCCATCGCCCAGCCCATGTGCTCTCTCTGCCCTGCACTGAGTCTGCTCTGCGTTCACAGTGCCAGCATTTCACAGTCAGTGCACCACACACGCCTGTCCATGGACGGGCAGCCACGTGTGGAGGGCGTGGTAAAGGAGCTACTGCAGAGTTTCTGCTGCCTCAGTGCGGGGGAGCCTGGATATTTGTGAAATTTACCTGGCCTAGATTTTCTCTTAGGTCTGTTCCCTGTTCTATGAGTAGTAAAGTTTGAAGTCAGGTTGAGATCATCAGTGTGGTCTAACGAAATATATATGTATATATAAAACTTTATGATGCCATATGTGCACATCTACTCTTTCATAACATTTTATATTTTATAGAACACAAAATGAACACTACTGAGTTACTCAAAGATAAAAAAATCACTGACTGCTGCATTTTACTGTGCGGTCTTCTTTTTTCCATTACTTCTTAAGGATGTATGCTACTAATACAGTTTACTGAGTAAGTCATAGTGAGCTTTCTTAAGACATTTTCTGTACCAGTCACTTCAAACGAAAGCCAACTTCTAAATTATCCTCAACCCAGAAGAAAGGTCATATACCTTATTCTGTCACTCGGAAGACATGCAAGTGACAGTGACGAGATGTACCTACTAACGGCTCTTATTCGGATTCTTATTTGGATTCTGCTCTTCCTAGAATCCAAATCACTATTATTCCTTTTTAAAAGGTACTTTACGTAACAAAACCTTGCTGGGCACATGCAACTGGCTCTTGAGAACAGCACACAGGACTTACTTTTTATCTGCTCCACTGGAGAGCTGGGGCAGGGCTTCCAAGGCCTGCTTAAAACTTGACCTGGAACACAAACAACCACACTGAAGTTGAAGCCTTGCACAGGAGAACTGCTGACAAATTCTTAAGCATCCCTTAATTATTGAGAAGCCAATAAAAGCCAGTGAAGCAAGGAAATACGAGAAAAAGTAAAAGTGAAAAACAATAGAAAAAGTAAAAGTAAAAGTGAAGGTGTAGCTACCAGGTGGAGGCTTTGTAGCAGCAGGGCCAGAAAAGCTCAAGTAGGAAATGAAACGCAACTTGAAAAGCTAAAGGAAAAACAGATCTTCTTTTAGAGGATGCTACTGGTGACAGAGGAGAGCTTAATGTGCACATGTTTAATTTAAAAGGAGTCTTTTCAAAACAAACAACTGCAGATGGAGTAACTGGTAAGAAAGGAAAGAAACTAAGAAATGAAAGATGACACACAGCAGGGTGTTCACAGTATTTGGCACGCACGGGGCCTGATCTACAGCCAATGTCTTGTAATACTTAAATACAGTCTCCTTAAAACTTGTTGAAAAATGGAGAGTTACAGAGATGCTTTAAAAATTCAACATGATTTCCTTACACGAAGGTAAAAGGAAAGAATTTTTAAAAAGACAACTTCGGGATGTTTAGCTTTTACAAGGAGAAAGTATTAGAAAAATTACCAAACCAAATGAAAAGCATCATGGGGAGACTGTTTGGGAATAACCTGTACCATTCACAAAGGAACAGTTCTTAACTTTTATCTCTTCTTTTATGATTGGTTAAGGTGAAGAAATAAATGTAATTATTCTTGACTTTAGGGGGTCGTTACTTCTATATTGTAAAAACATCCTCCTCAATCTACCAGGAAGCACGTTTTTCAGCAGTATTCCTCAAATCAGGGGTAAGTGTCACAGCAACAGAGAGGAAGACTGAAAAGTTCCAACAGAGTCATAAAACCTGGTGCTGGGCATCTCCAGCTGCTCCCGGGAGGGCGTGGTGGGGGCTGGGACGGGTGGCTGGGTGCACTCAGGTCCCTCCCCACATTCAGCAGGCTCTTTCCTGGTGTGGAAGCCACTGCCTCTACCTCCACCATCAGCTTGTTTCTTATGAACCTCTTTTTGATTAATTAAAAGAAAAGTGATGGAATTGTTTTGACAGTAGGACAATAATGATAAACATTATACCACCTGTTATTGGCAGGGTACTGAAAATTAAAAAGTGACTTGGCACATTTTCTCATTTAATCCCCTCAAAAGCTTGCCTAGAATATTTTAATCTTCCTCTACAGATGAGTACCTTATACTCTGTAAAACTAAGTCAGCAGGAAGAAAGAGCAGGCATTTACATGAAGTGCACACACATCCAACACGGGCTGGGTGCTTTCCATCCTGTCAGCATGTTGTGCAGACAAACGATGGCTGGGAAAAGCTGTGGCTGAACAATGAACAATGAACCTGGAGGCTAAAAATGGCTTCTAGTGAGCTGCGACGACGGGAATGAAAGGCTAACTTCATGTGTTAGGAAAAAATGGAAAATGTCTTTTCAGCTGCAAAGCTGACAGTAAGAATGACAGCAAGCCATGTTATCAGATGCTGGAAATGAGTGAGTAAGCACATTACAGTGTCCTCAAACATTCCATTTGCATACTACTTGGCCTCTCGGGGACATCAACATATCACCCAGTATTTCCTAGGTAATGCTGCCCGTGTAGTAAACAACCTTGCACAGGCAAACAGTAGTTCTGTTTCACTTCACCTACTGAAATTTCAATGGTAGGAAATCCTGACTTTCATTCAAAACAGCTAAAAATTATCATCAAATTTCCACTACAAAATTTTGCAGAGAAACCACAAGGCTTCCTCATACTGATATTTACAGCACTCGAGCTGTCCTTCAGAGTCTGCTACGAATAGACTAAGAGTCAGTTCTTATCCTCTTTTGCTTTAAGAAGTATGTCACACTCTGATGTATTATTTTTAAGACTACGATTTATTTGTCAGTAGTAAATGAAAAACAAAATTGTATTAAACCCCTTTCCTTTACATTGCGTTACAAAGAAGTGGCCTTGACATAAACTTGATCACGTCACAAATTGATGAGCATGTGCTCTGATCAGTCATCTTTACAGAGGACAGAATTCACTAGTAAGACAATCTGTATTTTTAACAGAGCACTCAGAACTGAAGAACTCTGCAACTCACTTGCTTTCGGGTGTCAGGTAAACAGCCACAGTGTCCCTCAAAGCACAGATTTCAAGTCTTGCCTGAAAATGAGAAAAAGACAAAGTGACAACAGGAAAATTTATATTATCAAATATAAACAAGTACTGAGGTGAGGGGTCTCCAGCCTGCTCGTCGCAGGACGGGGCTTGGAGTTATAATACCACCGCAGTGACTGCCAGTCATGAGCAGAGTTTCTAAAACAGTCCGAAGAAATCTGCTACCACAAAATGTTCGTTGACTGAAAATCAACTTGTAGTCAAGGATGACTGTGAGGGCAGGGAACCAGATATCTCAGTATGAAAAGCACAGACTGTGTCATGATTTTCCAGCCATCTGTATTTACCCTCTAACCACCAATTTTTCTTTAGTCTTGCAAGAGGAAAGACACTCTGAAACACTGCCCTGAAAGGGCCTGTGCCCCACAGAGGTGAGGGTGGGGCCTGGCTTCCTGACACCTATGCCCTTCCAGGCACACTGCCTTCATCTCAAAAACTAAACTATGCTCTACGGATTCAATGCAATCTCTATTAAAATCACAGCTGCTTTTATTTTTTTCTGGCAAGCTGATTCTAAAATTCATAAGGAAATGCAAGGCACTCAGAACAGCCAAAACAATCTTAAAAAAGAGTAACACATTTAGAGGCCTCACACTGTCTGACTTCAAACATACTACAAAGCTAAAATATATTTATATACTGTATACCCGTATATTCGTGATCAACTGCTATTCAACAGGGGTGCCAAGACCACTCAGCGGGGAAAGAACAGTCTCTTCAACAAATGGTGCCTGGGCAACTGGATATCCACATGCAGAAGAACAAAGCTGAATCCTTTCCTTAACACAAACATTAACTCAACACCAATCACAAATCTAAATGTAAGAGATAAAATTATGAAACTATCAGAAGAAACCCAGCGTAAATCTTTGTGACCTGAGGCTGGGAAACCCTTCTTAGAAATCATGCCGTAAGTATAAACAACAACAACAAAACAAAGTGGACTCCATCAAAATTAAAAATCCAGTGCTACAAAGACACCATCCAGAATGTGAAAAGACAACCCCACAGAACGAGGCATCACTTCACACCCGCTAGGATGGCCATCATCAATGAGAGAGACAATAACAAATACTAGTGAGGATGTAGAGAAACTGGAACCCTCAAAAACTGCTGGTAGGAATGTGCTGCCACTTTGGAGAGCAGTCTGGCAGCTCCTCAGAGGATGAAGTATAGAGTAACCATACGACCTAGCAATTCCGCTCCTTGGTGTGAATCCACGAGCCATGAAGACAGATGTCCACACGAGAACTTGTACAGGAGTGTTCACAGAAGCATTCTGCATATTAATCAAAAGTGGGAAGAAAACCAACGCTCAGGAACTGATGAATGGATACATAAAATGTGGTGTATTTAAAGTGGAATATTACTCATATGTAAAAAGGAGTGAAGCACTGGCACATGTTACAACATGGATGAACCCTGACACATTATGCTACGTGAAAGAAGCCAGTCGTATTTGTATGCTTCCATTGAGATGAAATTTTCAGAGTAGACAAATCACAGAGATAGAAAGCCAACTGTGTGTAGGGACAAGGGGTATGGGAGGCAAATGATCAGACTTTCTGTTAATGGCTCAGGGGTTTCTTTTGGGATGAAAGGTTCTGAAATTGATTATGGTGATGACTGGACAGCTCTTCGAATACACTAAAAATCACTGAATTGTATATTCTTTTTCTATTGCAGACAGATCGTATGCTCTATGAAATATTTCATAAAAGTTTTAAGAAAAAAGTTAACGAGATTTCACTTGTATGCGAGCACGAAGAAGTGTGACCTGACTGACAAGTCAGGTTTCCCGGGAGCTCCCGCAGACCCACTGATGATGATCCCTTGATTTTCTGAAGTAGGTTCCCACAGTGAGTGGGACACACAGGAGAACATTTAAAAGAAATATCCCTTATTCTCAAGGAGTGGACGAAACAGAAAACAATGACAAAAGACACAGCCAGCTCTTTAGAGTTTATTAGAAATTCTGTAAGCCATCTAGATCAAAGCAGACATATATGACACAGGATATTCAGTGACCTTTTTCTGTTTGGAAGGCAATTGTTTGGTTTCATTTTTTCAGTCCCTTAGGAGCCTGAAAAACAGTATATAACTAGAAAGTTACAAATGCTAGAAAGTATAAAAATTTCTGTCTCTATTTTGTTTATATTCTAGCATAGGTAAAAACAGACCTCCCAGGAAAAAAGGTAGAACTTTCAGCTGACTATCTTAGGAGAAAGACTAAATTACTACAAAACCATGGTAGAAATTTTATTCAATCAAGGTCATAGAGTGTTTTAATTAACCTATAAGTTATGCCAATTATAAAAACTGTGGTTAGCTATATAATACCTACAAAATTGTAATTCAGAAAACATCATGCTAAAAGATCTGCCAAAATCACCAAACCGTCACTCCCCTTTTCACCGAGCTCTCAGGACAGTTCTGGAGTTTGGCACTTTGGGGAATTACCTATCCAAGGTTAACCCGCTGACCCTCTTAGAGTTATGGCCCCAAGGAAGGAGGCTCTCAGTCATTCTCAGTGGGAGAGTGAAGCGGGGAGTTTAGACTAATGGCCTTTTTCAAAATACATGTTTGTACAGGCCCAAGGAGGTCTCAAACACTGGAGGCTGGAACAGCTTGGTGGCCAGCAGTTTCTGGACATGTGTTTGTGAAAAAATTTTCCAGCTAATTCTGAGATCACTTCCCAACCTCTCCCTGCTGGTTCTGAGAGTGGTTTAGCCGTCAGACAAGTGGGTAACAGAGGTAAGGTGTAGACAGGGCAGATGCCTGTTAAAATTCCAAGACTGCAAGGCCCCCGGTAGCCACTGCAGCTGCCTGTTAATTCATTTGTAGTATCACACAATTTACACTGCTGATGCCCTGTGATGGAACTGTTATAATAACCACGACCTTTCAACTTAAACTATCACATCAAAGATCTGATCAATCCATTTTCAGAGAAAACTGGTGGCAAATGGAAATACAGCAGAAGCTTCTGTAACAGATTTTCCCCTAACCAAATTAACAAGTGCTCTCTGCTCTTCTTTTTCCCAAATATGTATTTTATTTTGAACAAATTTCAAACATATGGAGACTTGGAAAGAACTTTACAGCGAACGCCTGTTTACTCACAGGCTCTCCCAATAACACAGCCTCACAAGACCACACGGCTTCCATCCGTCACTCAGTCCTACAGCTCTGATCCACTTCAGGGCGCATACCATTAACTGCAGTGGACTCTCTGCACCAGTTTTTTTTTTGTTTTTTTATAGTTAGAATGTACATACTACACACAATGGACAAATCTCAAAGTGTGTCATCTGATGAGTTTTGACCGACGTATACACCTGTGTGATGGAAACCCAGATCACAATACAGAACCAGCACCCTGTGACGATCCCTAAGGCCCCACCCTAGGAACCCCCACCACCCAGAGGAAGCCACTGTTCTGAGTTCTTCATCACAGTTAGTTTTCTCTGTTCTAGAACTTCATGTAAATGAAAACTATACAGTATACGCATGTGTCTGTGTAAGGATCCCTTCATTTGGCGTAATGCTTCTGGGATTCACTGCATTGTATCAGTAATTTGTTCTCTTTAATGTGGAATAGTATTTGATTCTATGAATATATTACAGTTTATTTACTGTACTGATGGATGCCTGGGTTGTTTTCGTTTTTGATTATGATAAAATGACTACGAACACTCTTATTTTATTTTTTTGAGAAAGGGTGTCACTCCGTCGCCCAGTCTGGAGTGCAGCAGCACGATCACAGTTCACTACAGCCTCGACTTCCTAGGCTCAAGCAAGCCTCCCACCTTAGCCTCCCAAGCAGCTGGGACCACAGGCACACAGCATCACACCTGGATAATTAAAACTTTTTTTTTTTTTTTTTTTTTTTTTTGTAGAGACAAGGTCTTACTATGTTGCCCAGGCTCGTCTCAAACCCATGGTGAACATTCTTATAAATATGTTTCGTGTCTTGAACCCATGGTGAACATTCTTATAAATATGTTTTGTAATCTATTTATACAACACATATGAAACTGAAAATGTTTTCAGTTCACTTGCTTGAGTAACTGGGATCGGAATAGCTGGGTCACAGGGTGCGTATGTGTACGCTTAGCTTGAAAAGAAAATGCAAGAGCTTTCCCCAAAGTAGCTGCACTAGATCACATTCTCAACGACGTGAGAGCTCCAGTCCACCACATTCTCGCCAACACTTGGTATAGTCAGTCTTTCATTTCTATCCTGACGGACGCGTAATGGCATTGTATTGTAGTGTTTCCATCTCCCTGCTAGCTAACGATGTTGTTCATCCTTCCATGTGGCTGACTGGTCATTCTTATGCTTTTGACAACCTAATTAAATGCCTGCTGGATATTTTGAATTGTCCCATGGATCCCTGGAGCTCTGCTTATTTTTTTCCCCAATTATCCTTATTTCTGTTGTCCACACTGGATAATTTCTATTGGTTTACAAGTTAACTGTTTAAAAATTCTATTATTCTATTATTATCATCTAGTAGATTTTAAAAAATTTATCTACTGTGTTTTTCCATTCCAGAAATTCCATTTAGTTCCTGTTTTAGGGTTTTTCTCTGCCGAGATTTTCCACCTACTGATTCAAGAGGAGCACAGCTTCCTTTGCATCATCTGATGCAGCGGTGTGAAAATCCTTGCCTGCTAATTCCAATACCTGGTCAGCTTAAGGTTGGCTTCAGGTGATCATGTTTTGTATTAGGAATGAGTCATGTTTTCCTGCTTATTTGTGCATTTCAATTACATTTTTAACTCAATCAAATGTGGATCCTGGACACTCAATATTACGCTGTGGAGACTCTGGATTCTATAATATATCTCTAAGGACTGCTGATTTTTTGTTTGTTTGTTTTAGCAAGCAATTAACTTATTTGGACTCCAGCTAAGAACTCTTGGCTCTTGGGCAGCGGTCCAATTCTTCCTTCAGTTCTTCTAGCCTCAGCTGGGCTGGCTGGAGGGCAGTCTGACCACGCACATGGTGAGACCCCTCTCTGGGATGCCCCTCACCTACCTGTAGTTGTGGCTGCTCCAAAGCCTGTTTTTCAAGCCAGAAAGCACGTTTTGTATTGGAGTTTTAGGCACTCCTGGACCTGCCTTTAGGTTAAAATCCATAAGAAGTAAGAAATTCACCCAGGTGCCATTTCCTCTAGAATCTGCCCACCAATGGTCGTTCTCTGGTATCTTCAGGGATGTTTTCAAAATGAAAAACATTTTTATTTTTTGATATTCAAGTTTACAGTTGTTATCTGTGGAGGGCTGGCCTGATAGGAGCTTCCTCAGCCATGACTGGAAGAGGAACGACACTGCTTTTTGAAACTCACTACCACGTGGCCAGAAGCGCACGCTTCCATCTGCACGCACGCCTCAGCAGCTACCAGCTGGTTACGTACATGCCAAAGTCAACTGGTGTTTATGGCATTTATCATTATGTAATTTAAACACAAGAGACAGTTATTTGTTGTTTCTATGCAAACTGCACTGAATGCTTTCAAAAGACTTATTAAAAGCAAGTTGTTAAAAATTTCCTGCGGAACTGAATGCCATGAAGATAGTTGGAAAATAAAAATAAAAATCACAAGACTTTTGAAGGATTCTGCATTCAGATACTTTGACAGAAGTCTTTAAGGTCTTGCTCTACTGTAAAGAAACAGAAACTCTGAAACTTGCAGACAATGCTTCATGAGTATGGCTTATGCAAGAAAGGATATGAACTTCTTCAATCATAGATCCATTAGAAGCCTGTCTTATGTCATAAGACTGATGACTAAAGACATTTTATATGGTATAAATAACAGCAGAAGTTCAATATGAAACTGAACGATTCTGTTACCTGTAAAGCTCCGTTTCTGCTGAAGGAGGAGACACACTGCATCAGTCGGCCGAGCTCTTCAGAAACTGCTTCCACCACCTTGGAGAGCACCCGAGGGACCAGCTCTTTAGAAACAGTGAACACCTGGTTTGAAATAGGAAGACATGGTGCTTTGTGGGGTTTTTTGACTTGAATTTGTTAAAAACAAAGTAACTTTCAAAACAAAAGGAAATCAATAGGACTTCTAAGTCATTTTTAAAAGACCAAAATTATAAATGAAAGGAAGATACAGACTTATATTTAAATTCTATTGACCGATTAACAACAAAAATTCTCTTAAAAATACAATATTGGCAAATGTAATTTTGAAAGGCATTACTGATGTTGACAAAATAAAAACTGTTTTGAACATTTCTTTTTCCTCTTGCCCCTTTCACCAGAAAGAAACATCTCTAAAGAAGAAATTAGAGAAATAAAAACATACTGGGTCAATATTTTACCACAATTTAAACAAATACTGTGTCAGACTCTCCTTAAACTCTGACAAACACCATTTCATATGGGGTGCCCTGTTCTGTATTGGACAACAGGCCCCCGCCAAAATTTTACATATACTGTGCTAAATATGTATGTCCTTTTATTTGACTTACATTATTTTCAAACCTTAAAGTTTGATACTTTCAAACTGAGAGTTATTGTCTTTGGAGATTTACTGAAATCTGACTCTCATGATTTATAAATGAAAGTAAATCACATTTTCTTTTTAAGTTTTTCCTTTTTTCAGATTGAGCCACCAGCATTAAATACTTGGATTAACCCACACATAACTTGAGTGTCCAAGTAAATTTTTGGCAACTTAAGATTATGTAGCAAATAGTAAATATTATGAATGAAATTCTACTTTCAGTCATTATAATCCCATGGCAGTTGATAATGGACATTAATAAAAGCTGCCTCACTAGGAATCAACACCATCACAGCAATTTCCACAGATCTCACAGTTCTGCCCACCCACCAGAGAAATGCTTGCAACTACTGCACCTACATTTGCACTTTGGGCTCAAATTTTATAGGATGCTAACATAACAAAAACAGACTTTTTATGTTTCTTATAAGATCACAATGAAAAATATTGCTCATTATAAAAAGATCTATGTGGTAAATTCCTGCCTGAGTTAAATCACATAAAAATTCTATTGTAAGAGATGAATTTGTATGTTTCCCTTTCACTAAGAACTCAAACCTGTAACATTCTACAGTTTTCTTTCTGCTCTTGGTGCTTCAAACTTCTAAGACAAATTTAGAACCAGGTAGTGTTATCTTTGTTTTCTCTGGTCATATTTGGGTTTCACTCTTAATTAACCACGTTTTTTTTTCAGTTTACCTTGATGGCCTCAGATCCTTTTGGATGCAGCAGGCAGCACACATCTAAAAACACCCTTTTCGGATGCCTGTCGCCTCAGAGGTGCCCAGGCAACATGGAAACGATTGAACGGTAGCCTCTTTGATCTGCCCCACTTTATCTGCCCCCCATTAGTCTGTGAGCCACAGCCTTTCTCAAAGTGTTGGCAAAGCAGTGAGTAACAAATCCAGAAATTACTGAATGAAAACAGGGAGTCACAGATCATGGTGGTAGCTCTGGTCTCCTCTTTCAATTGTCCTCAGAAGAGCCCTCCTGGCCAGGACGTTCATCGAGGATGCTAACACAAAGCTTACGATGAAAGCGTGTCAAGTGAGTGCAAGTTTTCACATGGCCCAGAAGCAGCAGTACTGTCTGCATGACCCTAAGCCAACCACAGACAGGAAATCACGCATCTGTTCCGGTGTCGGCCTGCCCCGAGCCTCTTTCTAAGCAGTGTCTGCCTTTCTGGACTCCCAGCCACTGCTACAGGAATCAGACACCAGTGCTTATTTGTACACTGGCTAAAAAGAAGTGAATGCATTTTCCAAGATAAGGGATTTACTATTCTTTGAAGGATAAACATCCTTGCAATCTATCCTCACCTTTCAAAAATTAATGAATTTAGCTGTAATTATTAAAGAAAACATACTTCAGAAAAAGACTCACACACACACACACACACACACACATAGAGAAAGAGAGAGAGAGACAGACAGTGCGAGTAAGAGCTGAGCTGCACCTTATCTATACCCAAGATACATTCTGAGGGAAAAAAAAGACCACCATATATTTTATCAAATTTGCATCTTTTTTTTTTTTTTTTTGGTTATCCATATCTCTTGGGAACATCTAATGATACCTTACCTCTGCATGCACGGCAATTATATTCACCAGTGCTTCTTTTAAATAGTTTCTGACACCTGAAATTGAAAGAAAGGAGAGAAAGAGGCATTAATAATAAAACAAGTTCCCTTCCCTTGCTGGCAGGCTGTACCCCATGCCTTCGAGTTTTCTGAGGAGAAACAGAAAGTAATGCCACCACTATCTATTTCCTTTCGAGAATCAAATGGTGAAAGGAGTATTTCCATACAGGCCAAAAAAAAAAAAAAAAAAAAGAAATGAGAAGTTTTCTTGCATTGTTTTTCATTTCTGTCACTGTTGATGCTCTCTATAACCGGCACTCAGTCAGCCTCAAAATGAAAATTTAAGAATGTTCTTCAATTTCTTCACACACAGAATATATATAGATATGTATCTATATATACTGTAAAACATATATATACACACACTGTCAAACATGTATGGTAAAACATATGTGTGTGTGTACACACTATAAAACATACACACACACAGTACAAGCAGTAACAAAATACAGAGGCTGTTAACAATGCTTATAAAATGCACAGTAAATATCAATGATAGCATCTTACTGCCAAAGGTAAAAGTCAAGTTATTGAGCAGAAGGACCATTTTCATCTTAAAGAATCACTTTTAGGAAAAACTGCTTATAAAACCACACTGAATTTGATTCTGTAAAGCAAGTTAAAGGCTGGACAAAATAAAATATCAGATTTTAGGTAGAGGTTGAATGAGCCTCAGTTTGCTCAAAAGCAGGCACACACAAAATTTAAGAATGCGGGTTCTGAGGTCTGACTACTGGGACCAAACCCCAGTTTCGACACCTGCTAGCTGTGACTTTCGGCAGGAAGGCTGTGAGCCTCAGTTTTCTCATCTATCACATGAGATCATAATTGTCCCACCCTTGGGGCTGCAGTGAGGATTAAAGGGGATGCCCTGGGTCCTGGCATTCTTGGGGTTCACCAAGAGATTTCATTATCATCATTTTGCAGGAAAAAACCCCCATAAAAACAAAATACTGTTTTATTGTGTTTCCAAAACAATTTCTTTCCCTTGAAGTGGGAGATTCCAGAATGCCTTCTAGAGCTGTACACACTGAGAACATCTTCTCTGTAGAACAGGGAACATTCTGCACTGGAAAAGCATGGATGTTCACAGTGACAACACTCAGGAAAATATTCTCCCAGAGTCTCATCCACGCTACTGGTTAGTTGGGAAAGTTGAGATAGAGATCAAGAACTACAATCAACCTTCTGAACAGGCATTTGCTTATTCTAAATATAGAATCAGGTTTTGATTCTGTCACATACTGTGGTATACAAATAAGCACGCTGTTTTTCTTCTGAGAAGCCAATTTCGTATACACATATTTATACATATATACACACACACACACGTATATGAAGGTTCAGGTGTTATTAAGTCTATTTTGCTGAGACAGCTGAGTGGAGAGTAATTCAATATAATCCAGAAATTAACGGATTCTTCCTGAGAAAAAGGATAACTGCAAGGTAAGAAGTCTTACCTGGGAGGTAGGAGAGAACAGAAGGAGCCTGATGTAAGTGAAAGTGAAATAAATGAACTCGTGCTGGAGACCAGGAAGCTTTCTTCCCGCAGGAGGAGAGCCACACCCCCAGGTGTGCCCAGACTGCTCCCGCTGCTGTCCTGCTGTCGGGGCACCAGGGCCTGGCCTGTGCTGCTCAAACCCCCTGGGCAGCCCCACCCGGGGCTGAGATCAACGTGCTCAGGTCTGGAGTCTCTAAGCCACTCGCCATGGAGGACCAGCTCATGTAGACACACAGGTAACATGCGTACTTACTGAAAATCGAAGCACAATAGTAGGCTTCTATTTTCCATGCTCTAAGGAACAGAAAAAAACTCACAGCCTCTGCCCTCAGTGAGAGCCGGGGTACTGCCAACACTCCTGCAAGAACAAGTGTCGGGATCTGGGCTCTAACGATGGGCTGCAGTGCAAGGATGACTGGAAACGCGAGGGCAGTGTTTTAACTTCTGAAATTCCTCAGTGTAAAAGAAAAGAGCGGGGCCAGAGTGCTGACTAAAAAGCAGAAAATTAGAGTGAAGCCAGGCAGTGTCACATGCTCAGTGACAGCCTGCTGCGAACTCAGCTCCCACCTGGACCCGACAGCATCGACACTTCCTGGCAAGGCCCCACCAGCCTGAGCACTGCCAATAAGACACCCTGTAAAAGAGGTGAGTGTGAATTACTCATGGCAATGTTGAAGACAAAGCTATGAATGGGAAGAATAAAGGCACAGGACACTTTGAACCAAAAGAACCATATTTTTGTGTACAGAACATTTGAAAAAAAAAAAGAAAAAAGCAAGTTTCCTATCTTGGGTTGACCACAGGTTTCACATGGATAATATAAGGAGCTCAAAGACTTAACCTACGACAAGAAAGAACTTTTGTATTTCTAGGAGATTTTATCTTTCTGAATGAAAAAAATTAAGGAAATAATTTGCCTTCTTTCCCCTCACACACAAAAAACCACATGACTGCTTCATACAAATAACGGGTAATGTTGGAAAAAGAGAAGGGAAAAAAGCATGGTCCTGGGGTGGACAGGAAATGGTGCCACTAGTCAAGCCACACATCAGGCCAGCGAGGTTCAGAGAGACAGCACGCGACTGGATGCGTCGGAAAGGGCGGGCATGAGGCGGAGCTCCATGCGCTGCTATCAGAACCTCCCAAGGCAGTGCCTGTGCTGGTATTATAACTTGGTAACAAAAACTTTAATATAAAAATAAATCATCGATTGTCTCTCTCCAAAAAGCTAATCACTGAATTAAACACAGGAGCAAGTACTTTTTTTATTACCGATTGGGCTAAAATTGTTAATTCTAAGGGAAAGGCTACAAGTTCTCATTCATTCAACTAACATAAATTGATTGAGATCCTACTACATGGAGGATGCCACCAGGCACACGGCAGAGGTGCTCCAAGTAGAACACGTACCTATCTCCAATATATGTAAGACCCCAAAGCGCTTAGTTGTTACAAGTTTGACCTGCCGATATATGCAGGATGGTCATATGAAAGAATTTTAAGTTGTAAAAAAATCTTTGCCCCATTTACCCTGATGTGATTATTACGCACTTGCAAGGCTGTATCAAAATATCTCTTGTAACCCCCAAGTGTATACACCTACTATGAACCCACAAAAACCAAACATAAAAAAATTTATACTCCAATTTAAAATAACGTGTTAAATGTTTGGTTGCTACTTTTATTTTGTGAAGTCCGTAAATGGTTAAAGAGTAGAGTACCGGACAGGAACGGAGAAAGGGCAAAGGGTCTAGAGACCAGACAGCGTCCGTGTCTGGGAAACCGGTGAGATCTCTGTGGTCTTCCTCGTTCAGAATTTCGCTTCCTTTCTCTCTACACTCTGGCCACAGCTGGGTGTTGGCCTAGGGAGAGACCAGCCAAGCAGCAGGCCCGCACCCTCGCCTTCCTCCCCAGCCTGTCTCATGGGCTCTTGGGTCCAAGTAAGACTTTTACCCCCATAAAGCACTCACTTCCAATTGCTTGTTTTCTGTTTTAAAATGTTATCCCAAGTCTGTCTGTGGGAGGATGTCAGCTCTTTCAAACACCTGTGTCCAAAGAAGCTAGTGCCGGGACAGGCGCTGGGGTGGCCTGGCTCGTTGGCTCCAAGCGGCTCTGATGGCCAACACCATTGGCAAGCAGCAGCCATGTGCTTTTCTGACTGGACAGAGGGAGGGGAGGGACGCCAGGGCAAAGGCGTGGAATCCAAACGTTCAGAGGAGAGCCAGACCAGGCAGGGGCCGGGAAGGCGACGTGGGGCTTGCCTGTGGCCTCGCAGTCTCTTCCTTAAACGGGAGGTCAGATGGAGAAGGTAAGGCAGAGGCTGTCAGAGAGGGGCTGTGTGTGCATCTGTTATGGAAGCGGCTGAGGCCTCCCAGTGGTGGCAGAGCAACGTGTGGGATGAGTTTCAAAGGACCTCAGTTGTGGCTCCTGGTGGCAGGACCAGAATCTGATTTTTGGTGACAGAACTTTTTTCAAAGGGCCAGTGACGGGGACAGAGGGACCACACTGCAATTAATTTTGGTGGTTTATGTTCTCTTCCCATTGAATTTTATTCTAGTGTCACTATTATTAATGGTGGATAATTCCTTTTAAGTTTATTGAGGTGACAGAAAGAACACCTGAGATGGAATTTTCGGCTAACCTATACACCAATCGTATGACCTTCCACAACTGAGTGTACCTTTCAGACAACTGCCTGCTCCGTAAAACGGACCGATCATGAGACCCGTTTTGCTAACGAAGCTGTTACGAAAATGTCACGCGTGTGCAATTCCCCCATTCTTCCAACACGTGCTGTGTATCTATCGTGTGCTGGGCATCAACAGGTGGTGACAGAAGAAAGTGAGCAAAACAGAGAGGACCCCCACCCTGAGAGAGCCTACAGTTCAGTGGGGAGGAGCATCTTGTCAATTCTAAAGCAGTATACATATTTCAGGTGTTACTTTAAAATTAAAGACATAACAGTTGACTAAAAAGGATGATGACTAGAAAAAGCATGCTGGTTTCTCTTTCGGAAACACCCGGTATGTAAGTTTGGACAACGGTCCCGCCATGACTGCCATGTAGCTGCTGCAGACCCTAGCTGTACATTAATCTTTTGAGTGGTACAAGGAATGGCTAACAGTGGAGTTTGCATATAGGAACACAACAACGGCAAAAACAAAACAAAACAAAACAAAAAAACATGAACACAACATGAAACATGACTGTGATGTGCTGGAACTGGAAACATCTGTCCTTGACAGGACTCCTCATTTTGCTGGTTTCACAGTGTCCTTGGAAGTTAGAATTTCAGTTCAACTCTTTTGCCGCACTTTGCCTGGTGTTGAGGATGGCTCAGTGTCAAATGCCAGCGATGGCTGGGGAAGACTTTGCTTCTGTGCTGACATCTGAGGCATGGCCTGATTGAAGAGGACCAGGGGACACAGAATTAGACTGGGCCTCAGACACTCATGTGACTTACTGAGGAGTCACCTGGGGGCAAGTTCCTGAACTGCTCTGACTTGTAGCTTTCTCCTTTATAAAACAGAGACAACATTTATTAAGTGGAATCAAGTTTTTAAGAGGCTAGGGAGGCATCTCCCAGACAGCGGGCAGTCAACAAATGGGAGGTGTTAGGATGGCCCGGCCCCACTGCACTCTGCACCCCCAGGTGCTGCCTGGACCCACTGCTGTCCTCGCGGGCACTGTGTCCCCGGTCCCACTGGGGCAGCTCTGCAGCCATCTGTGCGATCACTCAGTTAACATCTGTCTCCCCTATTGGACGGTGCACTCCACAGCACAGGGATCATCTGCCGTTCTCCTCATCGCAGCCTCAGCTCCCATCACAGTGGTTGGCACACAGATGGCACAAGGTGTTCAAAAGTATCCATGAATGACAAACAAAGGAAGGCAAAGGCCATGTCTGTCTTGCTCACTACTAAGTTCTGCAGACTTATGCAGTTGATAAGTGAATGAATCAGAGAACAAATACATCAGAGAAAAACCTCAATATATGTAGAATTCTATAATGCTCAAGTCAGAAGAGATCTGAGTCATCTACTAAAAGCAAGTGCCTCAGCACACATGGAAAGAAGGTATTCCTTGGAAAAGCATACAATCTCTCGCTTCTCATAGGATTTTGGAAAACAAAGACAGTCCTTTTGAGTATCAGGGTACATTTGAAAAATATAATTTGAATAAAGTAAGTACAGTAGTATAGAATATTGCTGAGGCTTAATCTCTTGGCTTTCCAAAATATGCTTTATTTTTCTAGCAATATACTGAAATAATGTCATTAGGTATTTGCTGAATGCTGCCCACATGCTGGATATTAGGAAGATGCCCAGATATATGAGGACAGAGTGAACACATAAGTGTGCAAGGAAACCTGAGTTTTAGTTTGTGCTCCAACAACAGTGGGCCATAAAATGCCACATTTATGGTGCACACAATATTAGGGAAGGGACCATCGATGTGGACAGTGTGCCAAGAAAAATAAGGCAAACTGACTTGCTCCTTGGAATTAAAGGCTACATTATTATGGTGCAGTAATAAGTATTGTTTTTAAAAAGGTTCCCCTTCAATAAACCCCCACAACTTTCCATGTTATTTAAGTGAGGGAATGAGAAACAGCTTCTAAGCATTTACAACATGTATCTCCTCCACTGTCTGAATATGAAATTAGAATGTGTCATGATATTTGACAAGAAGTGTCCCCACCCACACAGTGTCAACCTAGACTACCACTTAGCAATTAATCTAGTAGCCCAGTGTGGAAATTCCCCATGGAGAAAACAAGGCTCATCTCCACTGAGCAAGAACTTGTAGGCTGTTTCCTGTAAGCCAGCCGGTGTAACCCAGCTTGTTCTCCAACAACGAAGATCTTGTTTTCACGCATCAGAAGAGCAGAGCAGCCTTCTTTCTTGGTGTATTTGTCAGCTTCCTCTTTCAATCATATAGGAAGGTCACCGATTTTGGAACAGGCAAACTGGCACACCATGAAAAACATTTATTGAGGGTCCATTATCATCACATGCAGGACACTATTCCAGAGGCTGGGGATATAGCAGTGACCACACACACACACACACACACACACACACACACAGCTCCTCTGCTCACAGGGCTTGCACTCTAGTAGGGACACACCCAAGTTTAATACGACAAATGACCATTTTGCACATGGGAGACAAGAACCTTACACTGACTTTAAACAGTGCAAGAAAGCAAATGCATGAAATACAACTGTTCAGGCAAACAATAAAGCTTATATGACAGAGACAGGGCTTTTGCTTGATGAGAATCCTCAGTGTCGTTCATGAAAAAATGATCCCCTCTGCATGTGGATGCCAGCGTTCCTGTCGTGCTCATCTCCTGGGAATAACGCCCAGCAGTAACTGATGCGACATAATGTTCAGCTGTGTACTGGGATGACCTGGATTTAAATCTTAGCTGGAAACTCAGTTAATCTGAGCTTCTGATTTTCTTTATGGGAAAATGCTTTGTAAAATAAAAAGTGTTCTACAGGCAGACGGGATTCTTCTTCTTCTTAATAATGTGGAGAAACCTCAATCGAGAAGGTCCACATTAAAGAATAAAATACTGAACACTTTGGATTCACCAAGTCTTTACCCGTAATTTTTTATTTGGAAAATTAAGTAGTTAAATGCTCACTGTAAAGAACACAGTTTATTATTATTATATAAGAATAAAGGCCCAATAAACTCCTCTTTCATCCTTCTTAGGAATAACCACTATTGACAGGTTAGTGTATGTTCGTCCAGATCTTTTCCTATGAATATAATTTTTTTCCTAAAACACGAGATGTTACACATTCTTTTCTTGAATCTTGCTAAATTTCATTCTGTAATCTGTAACAATTTTTTAACTGACTGTACTTTTTAGAGCAGTTTTAGTTTCAGAGCAGAACTGAGCAGAAGAGGCAGAGATCTCACAGACGCCACCCGCCCGCCAGCACAGATCCACGGCCTCCCCAGCTGTCGACATCCCACCAGAGTGGGGCACTTGCTACAGTCGACAGACCTACACGGACACGCGCCATTACTACCCAAATTCCACGGTTTACATTAGGGTCACTCTTGGTGGTGTACATGCTATCGGTCTGGACAGATCTATAATGACAGGTACCAACCATCACGGGAACACACGCGTAGCAGTGTCACTGCCCTAAAATTCCTCCATGCTCCCTCCTTCCCCAGTAACCCCTGACAACTGCTGATCTTTTTACTCTCTCTGTAGTTTCCCCTCTTCCAGAATGTCAGACAGTTGGAATCACACAATACGCAGCCTTTTCAGTATATCTTATTTCACTTGGTAACATGCATTTAAGGTTCCTTCCATGTCTTGCTCATTTCATCTTCGTGCTGAGTAATATTCATTTTCCGGAGGGACCATAACACATTTACTCACCTCCTGAAGGATTACTTGGTTGCTTCCAAGTTTTGGCAATTATGAATAAGATTGCTACAAGCATTGGTGTGCAGGTTTTTGTGTGGACGTAACTGTTCCACTCTCCTGGCTAAATGCCACGTAGTGTCGTTCATGGATTATATGGTCAAGAGTTTGTTTAGCTTCATAAGAGGCTGCCAAACTGTCTTCCAAAGTGGCTGGGTAATTCTGCAGTCCCACTAGCAGTGATGGTGGCAGTGCCAGTCCCATCTCCAAGTGCTGGAGAGGAAGGAGAGATCCTGGTGCTCCCCATCCTCACCAGCATTTGGTGTTCTCAGTGTTCTGGATTTTGGCCATTCTAATAGGTGTGCAGTGGTATCTTCTGTTGTTTTAATTTGCAATTCCCTAATGACACACAATGTTGAACATCTTTTCATACGCTTATTTTCCATCTGCATATTTACTTTGGTAAGTTGTCTGTTAAGGTCTTTGACTTCAACAGTATGCACTGAAGAGCAAACAGGCTGTTTGTATCTACCTGATAATTTTTGATGGCTGCTTAGTATTCCTGCATGGATGTATCATAATCTATCTGACCATCCGCCTACTATGGGGCACTTATGTTACCTTTTAATTTACCCCCATAAATAATGCTGCAATGAACACAGATTCTTGGATTCTAATACAACAGTTTATGTAAGATATCTTCCCAGAAGTGGAACTGCTGAGTGCAAAGGTATTCAAGCTATTCAGTTTTCATGGATTCTGCCAACTTATCATACAAAAGGCCACACAAAATTATACTCCAATTTATTTCCTCATGCCTTTTTATTCTCTTAACTTGGATTCTCTAATTACTGTAATTAATAGTATTCCTAATATACGCTTCTCCTCAGCTATGACAGTCTATTTTAAAACATTCTTAAACAGCTATTTGACAAAACTTTTCATGAAAACAAAATTTTAATACAAAAATTGAAGGAAACTTACTAAAAGTTATACAAGATTTACTCTGACTGTATAGTGTCTGAAAAGTGTTGGAGAGGAAGAACGTGTTGTAATTACAGAAAACAACTGCTATGCCATCTTAACCTATACCAAGAATGCAAACTTTTCCATGAAGCACTTCCTGTCATAATTGGAAAGACGGCTCCTTTAAACACAGGCGGATTTCAAGGTACTCAGCCTAATGTTGTTTTGATGCATAACACTCTTCAGACAATACTACAAGAAATCAACCCTGGAAACTCTGGAGACACTACCTACTGTATAAACCACATTTCCTGTTTTTAACCCCTATGCCCCAAATCAGTTATCACTCCCAGTCTACGGGTAAAAATAGATTCAAAAATACTATAAATATCCCACAATGTACTTTTTTTTATTGTCAAACTGAAACACTACATGAAAAAACTTTGGTGTATTTTTTTCAAGTAAATTATCTATTCAATTATACTCTGAACACACATTATTGAAATTACTGCCTAATTAAAAAAAAAAAAGATAACCAGAAACTGTATCACTATTAGTAGAACACAGAGAAAGTCCTAACCATTCTGCAGCAAAATCAGCTCTTGGAATAAAGAAAGAGTTTTCAGTTCCAGGTCTTCTTCAGGTTTTAGTGCCCTCATTCCCAAACTGATGAATGTCTTTTGCCCTACAGTGGATTTTGTCAAGGACGATGTGAGGAAAGGACACCCTTCCTATGAAGCACATGAATGGCACCCTCACCCCCTTCTGCTTTCTATTTTCTATCCCAGGATTTTTTTTTTTTTTTTTTCATTGCTTTCATCAGTAGGATCTCCTACTGATCAATATGATCAATCTAAAGAGGAAAACTCCTTCCTTGAGAAAAGAGAAAACGTTGCCAACAGTGAAAATAACAGTGAAATGGTTACATGGCTTATTTTTTTCCCATCTGTAAGGAAGACTTTATATTCATAAGACTTTAGATGCATAAACTTCATAGACAAAACAGCTTTCAAGACTCAAATATAAGCAAGTGGAAAAAACTCTCCCCTCTCATTTCAAAATTTAAAGTCTGATGCGGAAAACAGACCATGAATTATCCTAATATAAGATGTTACAGAACTCATTATACATTTAGCGTAGAACACGTTTCACAAACTTGATACACTGAATTTTAGACATAAAGGTAGAAAGTTAATTAACTTAATATAAACTGACAAATTAAACCATTTGTTTCAATTTAGTTTTTTGTCAGAAATTTTTTTTTCATTACAAGGAAACTTCAGTTAGAAAAGTGAAAGTGACAAGAAAATGGGATTCATTCTACATATGCAGATGAATGTGCTTGTTTCATACTGTGAGGTGTTACTTTTGGACATCTACTTCATCAACTGGCTTGGGTTAACTGTTCGATTTTCACAGTTTCAAGAAGGTGTTTTGTTCTTTGTTTTTAAAGATTTTAATGAGCTGAGATCAAAACCAAGGAACGCCATGAGAGAGGCAGGCCTGGAAGCAGGCTGGGCTCCTGGCCCCTCGTTTTGCAGTGCGGTCCCCGTGACCAGATGAGTGAACACTGGGAAGGGCTCCTGCCATGGCCTGGCACGCGAGATGGTGCAAAATGCCGGGCAGCACCGTGACTGCTGCCGAGTGGCTACGGCCTGCCTTTGACTGCAGTCATTACTGTGGAGCACAGGAGAGAAGTTACAGGGTACAGTCCCTATTCTCAATATGGGGTTCCATATGCAGTTGAAGAAATAGCCATAAAACCTTCCAAAAAGAAAACACCTTGAAATTCAAAACAATTTTGAGTAACAATAAAATGGAAGGCAAAAAAACAAAACAAAACAAAACAAAACAAAACAAAAAAACTACGAAAACCCAATTGCTAAAAAGCCAATTGCTAACTGGGATTTTAAAGTCCCATTTACAGAGTAAGAAATCTAGGCAGAAATGCGTATCTTTTCGAAGACTAATTTTTGAACATGCCACAAATCTGTTTAGGTGACTAAAACAACAAAACACTGGCTTTGCACCCTGTTGGGACTGATGACATTGAAGTGTGAGGCCAAGGGAGGGCCGGACGGGGGCGTCAGCACTGAACCCAGCCCCAGCTGGGCAAGCCGCCCACTTGCAGGGGTGCAGGGGCCTGTGTTTCTGAAGCTGTAATGCCAGCTTACAGTGCACTCCAAGGACGCCACCAACGAGGCACACAGGCTCAGGGCAGCAAGGGCAGGAACAGTGCCTCATTTCACAGATTTGTTTTTTTTCCTAAGAAAATCTCATTCAAATACTGAATTCCATGTTGCTTATTATTTCTCTTGAGATTTTTATTAGCAATTACTCATCTGTTCTTCCATCTTCAGCATCAATGCTTACTTGCTTCACTCCACCAAACTGGCTGCTTAGTGCCTGGTACACTGCTGTGCAGATCCTTTATCCAAAAATGAGTGTAACCCCTTTACTCTTCTCTTCCTGGGATCTTTATCGTTCATTAACCGTTTTGCCATACTTGGAAACTCTCCCTCACGGGTCAGTGTTTGTCAGAAGGGCAAGGTGCACGTACACACAGTCTTCCTCCTCAGGGTGAAGCCACTGTCCGTTTGTCAGCAGGGGAGGGCCACCAGATCATGGTCCTTGAGCCCCTTCTCAGCTCTGTTCATAGCACCTGGGACCAAGGAAGGCCCACAGTACTTTGCAAACTCATTTCCAGTTGGTCCATGAACAACACGGGTTTGAACTGCGTGGGCCCACCCATATGTGGGTTTTCTCATGCCTCTGCTGCCCCTGACACAGCAAAACCAACCCCGACCCTCCTCTTCCTCCTCATTCTACTCAAGGTGAAGGTGACGAGGATGAAAACCTTTATGATGATCCACTTCCACTTCATGAGTAGTAAATGTATTTTCCTTTCTTATGATTTTCTTAGTAGCATTTTCTTTTCTCTAGCTTACCTTAAGAACACAGAATACGGTATATACATAAAATATGTAACAGACTGTTTACGTTATTAGTAAGTTGTCTGGGCAACAGCAGGCTACTCCTAGTTACATTTTGGGGGTGTCAAAAGTTAAACAAGATTTTAGACTGTACGGGAGGTTGTCACCCCAACCATCTGTTGTACAAGGGTCTATTGTATTTACAGACATTAAGATACACAAAACGACACCGTATTGTTAGCCCTGTGCTCTGACCCATGCCCTGTACGTATGTTTCTGGGTAAGAGTGATAAAGTTAGAATTGGAGAGGAAAAGTTGGGCCTAGCTCTCTTACTTGAGCCAGTTACACTGCCTTTCCTGATTCTCCAAATTCTAAAAATTTGCCACATGGGGAAAACGGTATCTAACCCCAACACGGCTGGTGTGAAGATGAAATACAAGAATGTATGTGAAAACGGTAAGTAAACTGTAAAATATCTTCATTTGAAAATGGACCAAATGAAACACCCGAATCAATCCATCAGGTTTGCAATATGAACCAAAGCAAAATGTCATCTGGCATTTTATCTTCAACAATGGATGTTTAAACCCCACAAAACAGGCCAGCTCCACGACTCTTGTGTGTCCAGCTCCCATTTTCAGGTATTTCCAGCAGAGCTGTTGTGAATACAGCTGCTGCTGCCTTTTGGTGGCAGGAACACTCACTCTCCTGGGTGCAGGCTGGAATGGAGCTGGGTCACTGCATGTGTTATCTTCAGTGTGCTCCAGTCCCCGCGGGGAAGAGCCGGGCCACCCAGTGTCCACAGACATGGCGAACCAAGGGCACGGCGTGGTGACCCACGGTTTATGTGCCATGCTGCTGCCCACGGCCCGGTGTCCACGAGCAGCACAGCTCCAGTGAAACAAAACGATCTGCCAAACCTGTTTTCCTTATAGCAGAACATGAAAAAGGAAGCCACAGCACAAACCAAGGAGGAAAATGAGAAGGAAGAAAAGTCCAAGCACACACACCAATTTTTCTTTTCATTAATACAACCCAACCGTGGAGCACAAGAATATTCACTTCTTTCATATCCATCACATTTAAAGTCCATGAAGGCAGCTTTTGTGATTTCATAAAACCTCTTATTAAATTCCTTCAATACACAAACTAGATAAAAGTGATGTGCATTCTATGTATAATTCTCCAAGTCCTTATTACTGTAATCATAGACTGTCATACCATTTGCAACCAGAAAGGACAGCAATTTCAAAAAAAGAAAAATAGGTTTTCAGATATATTATATTTATGAATTTACTCTGGTTGTCACTCAAACATGTTGATTATCACTATGTGATATTATGAGAAAATGGGAGTAAATTGATCCAAAAAGAATCTAAGACCCCATTAAATATCCTCTGCAATATAAAGATTTTAATAACATTGTCTTTAATTTGCTCCCATAGGCATAAACTGCTTTGTTGATGTTTCTTGCTCCACACACTTAAAAATCTAGCCACAAACTGAGCTTTTTACGCTAATTGTACTATTTTTAGACTCTTTATACAATGTAGAGTTTAAGCACATTGATGAGCTTGCTTAAAAATGATGTATTTTTGAAAAGTGTCAGGAGGCAGAGGCAGAAGTCCCAGTTTTGTCAACCAAATGCTCTCTGACGGCTTTAGACAATGTTTCACCTGGACTTCAGTTTCCGACTGTAAAAGAAGGGTGTGACAGGTCTTCTCAGCCTCTTTCAGGCCGATAAGAACCCTTTTACTGTGGTCTCTTAGGAAATGTTCAAGTCGATTTCAATAAACACTCAAAATTTTTCCACCTTGAAGGTGTAGAATAACTAGTAACTATTTATTACTACTACGCTGCCCTGTAAGTATTTTGGGGTTTGTTTTTGCTGCTTACTAAGAGAAGGTGGTTAAGAAAATTGGAGACGATTACCCAGTATTTACCGAGTACCTTTTATCTTCAAGGTTCTATCCTGGTTTTGGGAGAAAGTCACAGAGATGGCATTTCTGACCTCAGAGTAGAAAACAGGAAACATAGAGAGAGTTGCTCTGTGGTTTAACTTTCTTAACAAATTCTATCAGATGCTCATTTTCTACTAAAATGAGTAAATCCATGCGCTGCTCCCACCTTCCCATGCCCTGAGCACGTGGTTTGGAGCCCCTGGTGTGCACGTGAGGCTTTCTCAGGAGCTGCAGGGTGAGGGCTGTGAAGACACAGCTGCTCCGGGCTCCAGGGAGGCCAGTGGGGGTCGCACCTGGGGCAGACGTCTGTGAGAGAAGCCCACGGGACGCAGAGGCCAGGGGAGGAGCACACACCACAGGCAGATGTGTGGGGCAGGAGCTCAAAGGACAGAGAACCAGCAGGTGCCCTGGGTCAGGCCTGTGATGTCCTAGGAGGAGGGGAGGAGGGTGGAGTCGGAAGGGAGGAGGGAGCCAGGGAGGCAGGGCCCTCTGAGGGCAGAGGAGTTCTCAATGAAGTTCCGGAAGCCAGTGACCAGATCAGTGCATGTAAACAGCTTAAAAGAAAAAGTTAGGTACTGGTGGCTTCACTCCAAACGAACAGTTCTTAAAACTGCTTTCAGTTCTAGCCATAATAAAGGCATTCGAATGATGTTGCTTTTGATGAAACTATAAAGATTTTGGCTTTTATAGAATATCATGCCAGAAACAAATTTATAACATTGTTATGGTATAACAGCAAGAACACTTGGAAGGCACATTTTTCAGTTGAGCTCTAAGAATTACTTTTCCCTTGCCCCAGGTTGGCAATTAAGAACTACAACTCACTTACCCCCCACTCCACCTCACCCTACCCCAGAAACAAAGAAAAACAGACACTGAAAAAACAAACAGGCAAATAAAACCAGGAAGGTAGGTTAGGAAACGTGGGCATTGAAGGTAAATGAAAATAGATGAAAAAAAATTCATGTCTTAACATCTTTCTGTCCTGTCCACACAGTCTTCTGTCCTCCCTGTCTGTCCCCTGGTCTTCCTGCCGCCGCTGTTGGTCTCTTTACAGTCCTTAGAATGTCGGCACCACAGCGGGAGGCAGGCTTACCCCGGGACCGATGCCCTGACGTCCTGAGCACAGGCAGCAGGTTCAGGGCTGAATGCAGCCGTGTGGCTCCAGGGTGCCAGGGCACATCGCGGTCCTGGGAGGGAGCAAGGAGCCAGAATGACTGTAACTATACGATTTCCAACAACAAAGGAGACACACACACAGCCGGTGGGTGTCTGCAGGGAGCACAACGTGGCTCCCGGGGGTTTCCTTTAGGAAACTTGCCTGTCCTTAGGTTCACCATTGTGATTTAATCCCTCAGATTCTGTTAACTAAACAGAATCTGTGACTAAACTACCACGGCATATGATGACTTAGTTTGTTAGGAAGTCCAACTGTAACATTTGGAAATCATCTGAGCCTCAGCTGTCTACTGTGATGCATGTTATAAACAACTGGGAAAGCACAACATTTTTCACAGTTTTCCAGTTCAAAGGAATAATTTGGAACTGTCTATAACCCTCCACTAGTCCAGTGCACTCCACCCATCCAAATACTGAGACAACCCTGAAAGTGTTTCATTAAATCTCACCTTACTGCAGCGTGCAAATACATTAAAGTTAATCAACTGGTTTTGTTCCAGCAGGCCATCTTTGTTCCTAATGCGAGGAGAATACACATTTCTAACTGTGAACTAAGGCTCTGGTTCTGGGGCGGCACTGGAGTGGAGGGAAGACAGCTGCTAGGCTGCGCGTCTATGAAGACCATCCAAACGGCGGCGCTCACGGTCAGCTTTCAACGTTCCCACGCACAGAGCTAGCTTGTCTAGTCCCATCACTGGACCCCTAGCCCCAGCCCAACAGAGCCACGGGGCACAGCTGGCTGAGCTCGGTCATCATGTGTGCAGACACCAGAGGCTTCCCTGGCTCTGCAGGGCAGGCCTGAAGCCAAGGGATCAAAACAAAGGCAGGTTTTCCAACGCCCCAATTGTTTAAGAAAAGCAACAAATGCAGGGCTAACATTCACACCAAATGTAGCCAAGACCAGGAGGAAATAATAGCTGGGATGGGGGAAGAGGATGCCAGGACGGTAGCATCTATGCAAGTTCTGTCACTATCTGTTTACCACAGGACGCACAGTTGTGAAGCGTGTAAATGAGTTTTGGAAAGAGTCCCTCTACAATGAGATAAACAAAACCAGGTTAAGTGAGAAAAAACCCCTAACGCTTTCCACAGCACCTTAGAAGAAGTCTAAATTCTCAGAGTTCCTAGTACAGATATAGAATATGACAGAAGGAACACGCACACCTTCCCCAATGCCTCACTGATGGAGAGACCACGGTTGGTTGAGGGTAGGGAGGCAGCCTTTCTCACCTGCCTGGCAGGAGCGGGTCCAGCTGGCAAAGACTTCTGAATGGAGGTGATGGTGCTGCTGGAATATGAGAAGCACCAGGTACCATGACTGTTGCTGCTACAGTCCATCCAGCTGTAGAACTGACTTTGGGGTGAGACTGAACGAGATCTATGGGGTTAGAAAAAGCCAGGGGGTAGGAGTGGACAGAGACACAGTGTGGAAAGAAATAAAGGAGAGGAAGATGTTCATACTTCATATTCCATCAATTCCTCCCAACGGCTGATTCTACTGAGGCAAGGAAACCACCATGAATGTGGAACATGGCACCCCACGGCACGGCCGTACTGTCAGGACCCAGGGCCCACTTGAAGAGACTCCCCCAAAGGGGGCACAACTAAATCTAAAAAAAACCAAAAAACCTACTACAATGAACTGAAGCTTATCAGATTATGTTTACATCATGACTTCATAAAGGTAATCAAAAAATAAAAAGTACTTTAGTAATGACCTTTGAGAAATACTAGGAAACCAACTCATTCTGAAAACTGCTAACTAATCAGGCATCTATCCTGCCCCTCCTGTGTACTTCAGAGCTTAATGAAAAAAATTTATTTAGTGTTCCAGCTAACAATTATTATTTTCAATTTCTAATAAGAAATAATTATGAAAACAATTACCAATGGTGCTATAACCATTAGATGAAAAGTTTATGGTGAACTTTTAAAGGTATACAAAGCTGATAACACTTGAACTCAATTTTCAATCTTATCATCGAAAACAGAGACAACCAAACATAAGGCATCTCCTGATGGAAGTAAACAACATAAAATCAAACCTCAAACTGATAGTTTCCTTATTAACCACAAATTTATAGGAAACACAAGGGACAGAGGAACAGGTTAAATGACACCATGAGGAAGCTATCTGAAAAATCTAGAATGTGAGAATATCTACAGAACAAAGAACCCCATTGATTCAGCTAAAGATGGGTGGGTAACAGGGAAACAACCACTTCGCTGAGCACCAAAAGTGACTCGAGAGAGGTTTATTTTTCTTAATTAAGAGACGTGTCAACCAAAAGTAATGTGTAGACCTTGACTGAATCCTGATATGAACAAACTGTCTAAAAAGCTTCTACGAGAATTTGAACATTGACTAAATATCTGATAAAATTAAGGAATTACTGTTAACTTTTTCCAGATCTGATAATGGTATTATGATTATGTTTCTTTAAAAAAAATCAGTCCTTATCTTATGTGTGTATGGATGAAATGATCTAATATCTGGGATTTACTTCAAAATAATAGATCTCAGAGGTAGTGGGGAGCCCAGGGGCACAGCAAACAAGATTGGCCATGAGATGATGGCTGCTGAAGTTGGCCAACAAGTCAACTGGATTTGTCAGACTGTTCTGTTTGGATATTTGTCTGAAAATTTCCATAACTGAAAGTTTTTAAATGACTTGGACTGTTTATTTGTACAATAGTATGCTAGTTCACCCTGATGCCAAACAGCATAGTTTATAGCTATCAATTTAATACATAATAAATACTTCAGTAGATAAGACATGCAATGAAGAAAATATGTAGGCCATGGGTCATCCTGAAGTTAATAAATTTCACATTTAAGACCATTTGAGCCAAAATCTAGCTTTATTGGAAAATGCTTGGCAGACCAAGAAACTATAACCAAATGTCTAAAGCACTGTACAAATGGTTTTACAGCACTGACTCTAATATATCAAACAGCTTATAAATGAGAAGAAAATGTCTGAAAACAAGGAAGTTTAACTGTGTTTTTTTTTTTAAAGATGACCAATGAAAATTATACTCCTTTAGAAAATGTAAAATCGCTTTTTGCTTTAAATAGACTAAATACAAGACTATTAACGTTTACCTCTAAACTTTTTAAATGTAATTAATAGTAGTCCTAGGAACTGACAGTTTTCCATCAGAGTTCAGTAAAGAAAAAAAGATTATTGACTTAGGCTTCTGTCTTCAGAGATGAAGTCCACTCAGTTGGTATCCGTTTTGATCAAAGCAGAAGTCGGAAAGCGCCAAAGTACTCAATGACAAGGACACGGGAACCCTGTGGGGGTGGGTGGGTGACAGGAAACCGCCACCCACTGGGCACCAACACCCACAGGCCACACTCGGAGATGAAAACAGATTCTAAAGTGTCCCAACGAACAGCACGAGAAATATGATGTTCATGATGGCACCCTTAAAATTCTGTGGGGCTCAAAGAGTCTTTAGAATAAAGAAGAAAGGTAGAACTACATTTAGGAGATCTTTGGTGTTACAAGTATTTTATAATATTTGAATTCTTTTTTTTTTTTGAGACATGGTCTCCGTCTGTCACCCAGGCTGGCGTGCAGTGATGGGATCTTGGCTCACCATGCCTTCATCTCCCAGGCTCACGCGATCCTCCCACCTCAGCCTCCTGAGCAGCTGGGACCACAGGTATGTGCCACCATGCCCAGCTAATTTCTGTGTTTTTTTGTCAGGATGGGGTCTCACTATGTTGCCCAGGCTGGTCTCTAACTCTTGGGCTCAAGTGATCCACCTACCTCAGCCTCCCAAAGTGCTGGGATTACAGATATGAGCCACCATGCCTAGCCTCGAATCCTCTGTAAATGGGGGGCAGGTCCATGTTATTTTTGGTTATTTATCCTAATTAATAATTAATAAACCAAAGTTCTCTTTTTGACGTTTATTGAATAAAAAATAGTTGACTCAATTTGACTTTCTGTTGAAAATAACTATTAATTTACCAAGGGTAAATTTGGTATTTTATTGATGTTATTTTCACCTATCATTATGGCTTGAGTAAGCCTTACCAAGGCATTAACCAATCAACTAATAACTGAATCAATCTATTACTGGATGCTTACTCCAAGCCAGGTGCCTTGCTAGTCATGGATACAGAGAGGAGACACCAGCAGGAGGGTTCACATCCAGACAGGTGGACCAGCAGAACAGAGTGTGGTGAGCGCTGTGAGCTGGGCTGGGCTCAGGTGAAGTGATGGTGCAGCAAGTGTCTCCAGGCCTCAGGCAGGCCCATGGGGACTGCAGAACAGTGTGCGGGGAGCGCTGAGCTGAGCTGGGCTCAGGTGAAGTGATGGTACAGCAAGGCGTCTCCAGGCCTCAGTCACGTCCAAGGGGATGAAAGGAAGGTCACGTGAAGGCAGCAGTGTGCTTGAGGGCATCTGGGAGAGGGAATGCTGGGTCTTTGAGGACTAGCAATGGCCCAGTGTGGACTGAGTGTAGACGACCAGGAACGGCTCGTATGAAGAGATGAGGCTTCAGAGCTAAGCAGGTCAGCACATGATCAGTACTAAAACTGTTTTCCTCCAAAGGCTAGGGGCCATTACATGACTGTGAGGAAAGAAGAAACCTGAACAAAAATGAATTTTCAAAGAATATATCAGCAGGATTTGAGGATGTGAGACTGGAGAGGAAGACATCAGATAGGGGAAAAAAAAAATCTGTTCTGATAGGTAATATCTGAAAATCTAAATCTTACAGGTAAGATAAAGAAACCTGACAGGTAAGAGATGGGATAGAGCTATCCAGAAAGTGATATTTAGAGCCTCTGCTGGCCAAGGGGGTGTGTCCAAGTGCTACCAGTTCGGTGTCTTTCAAATGGAGAACATTCAGGGCGCACTCCTGAGATGAGTACCCTGGCTCCATGATCCTGAAGGAGAACACGAGTGCTCACCAACCTGGTCAAGTGAGAACGCAATGCTTCCCTCCTACACAGTACTGTCGGCTTCTCTTTTTATGCTTCAAACCTGGAAATCAGAAACTGCTATGTGAACAACGTGGAAAACCTGGAGACTGCCTTGTATAGAACAGACTTGGTAATATTTGCAGACTTTATGAATGAAAAACAAATGTCCTGTCTGTACATGAAGTATTTTATAGACACTGAGTATACATATTAAGAGATTAATTTCACTTTATTCTACTCTTGCTGTTCCAAACATGTATATTTTCGTATCTGTGAATTCAGGTTAGACTAAGTTTAAACAGGGCAATGAATGTATGGTTTATTTTGGCAGGTGACAAAGTATAATTAGGTCTTTAAAAAAAATTGTTTTCTGAGACAGGGTCTCTCCCTGTTGCCCAGGCTAGAGTGCGGTGGTGCAATCGTAGCTCACTGTAACCCTGAAGCCCTGGCCTCAAATGACTTTACTGGCGATATCAGTAACTCATATGATTAAAATGCACCTTTCTAAATTCCTTTTAAAAATGTTCAATGGGGAATGGAAAACTACCTCTATTTTGTGCTGAACCGATAATGTAAATACAATGTTATTATTTGAAGGGGATGTCTGCGGTAGTATGAAGGTGTGGGTGGGGTGCAGAGCTGAACTAAGACATTACGATTTAAGTTTATCTAAATGCTTCAACCAAAACTGAAAAAAGCCGCAAAGGGAGGAGAACTTGAAGTTTAATTACGTTAAACAGAGGGCGTAGCTCTGCTTATGGATTTATTTTTTTATTGATAGAAAAGAGCAATACATGTTTAGTGGAAAGAAAAATGTCTTATAATCCTTATTTGGTCATTCCTTAGGACATTTATTATGGGGAAGAACCACCAGACTCGGCAATGACTGTAATTACACAGAGGTGTACATGGCCCCTGCCTCTGGTCGTCCCATGACTACCAAATACCACGGCACACCTACATCTACGGAACAAACCTGCATGCTCTGCACATGTGTCCCAGAACTTAAAGGAAAATGAAATAAAATAAAACAAAAATTTCAAACATTAAAAAAAGAAATAAATCCTACTTGGTCATAATGAATTAGTGTTCCACTGTATGGACAATAGTGCTTTGATCTGCTAAAAACAATTGTTAGAATTTTTTGGTCCAATGTTCATGAGGAACACTAGTCTGTAATTTTCTTTCGTTGTAATGTTCTTGTCATATTTTTGATTTGGGGTTTTGCAGGTTTCAAAAAACGAGATTGAATATGCTTCCTATTATATTTTCTGATAAAGTTTGTATAAAATTGGTATTGTTTATTCCTTAAATGTTACATAGAACTTATCAGTAAAATCATTTGGATTTGGAATTTTCTACAAAGAAAGGTCTTTGATTGTGAATTCAACTTATATATAGACATTTTTCTACATCAATCATCTTTTAAAACATGAAAAATCAAAACCCAAAAAGTTTGTCTTTTCTATTTTTCCCACATATCAACCATTTCTGATACTTTTTTCTCCTTTCTTTAGATTCAAGTTTCCATCTAGTGTGTTTCTTCGGCTGCATCCCTCTGTGCCTTCTGCCGAAGTGCTGGGCACCTGCCGCAGCAGTCGTGGACAGCCCTCAGATCTGGCTGCTGCAAGCTCCCCTCCTGTAGGGGTTCAAGCGCCCCCTCCAGTCTGTCTGCTTTTGATGGCTCTCCAGTGCTTCTCACAGCTGGTTTCTATATTCTGTGTAGAGTTCAATTTTTAACTGTGGAAGGGTTAGTCTGATAAGTTCTTCCTCTATTACTGAAACCAAAATTCCTCTGAAGGTTGTACTTTTTATTCTGTGGCAGTTCTAATTAAGAAAACATGCTACATTTTGTCATTAATTTTAGGATAGTTCAATCACGGGCTTGCATAAAGGCATTGTAGAAAATTTTTAAGTGTAAGATAGTGCTACTACTAAGCTAACTTTATTAGCTTTTTCTTCATAAATTTAGCCAAAGTGGAATGTATTCCATTTTCAAATGTCTAATATAATGTTGAACATCGTTCAATGAGTGTTCTTGCAATGACTAAAGTCTTTCCTCTAGACTGACATGAAGACATGATGGCAATAAGTCAGCAGCTAGGATTCCTGAAAATATCAGGAAAAACTGTCAAACGACTTGCTGAAACCTAAATTCAGCAGGTATGCCATTTCTCTGTCAAACCAAGTGTGTGTCCAAGAAGAAAACAAGTGAGTATTGTATGTGCCTGTTCTTTGTGGGCATGCTGTCTCCATGAAGTTTTTCATTTCTTTAAAATATAGAAATTTCTTTTTTAAAAATAAAAATACATCTATTCCTCCCCAATATTTTTAAAAGCAAAATTTTAAAGTAGAAAATTAAAGTTTTCCAGCATGCTCCTTCCTACCCCCTTTCAAGACATGTTTATGCATGTCAAATTGTACATATGAAATTGACACATTGTTTTTTTCAATAAAAATGAGGAAAGAATGAATGCATGTTTCCTTAACCAACATATTCTACCAATATATGGACAGTCCCCCACATTATCCATCTCATCCATTATAAAGAAAGCATAGTATTTGTTTAGATATATAATACATTATTTAACCAATTCATTACTAATGGGCATTTAGGTAGTTTTTCAGATTCTGCATATATTAAAAAATGCTTCAATAAACATCACTGCACATAATTCTTTACTTACTTCTGTAAAACTTTCCTTAAGATAAATTCTTAGAAACAAAACTTCTAAGTAAATTCTATACATATATATGTGTGCATACACACACACACACACACGTATGTGTACAGCTGGGCCAGTTTACACTCCTAGAAAGATGATGGAATAGTTTGTTTCTTTGTACCTTTGCCAAAAAGCAGGTATTGTCAAGCTTTACAATATTTGTCAATCCAGAGGGCTTTAACAAAATGATACCCCAACGGTATTTTAAATTACATTCTTTGAGAACTGATTAATTTTATCCTATTTTTATATTTATTGGCTGTATTAGTTTTTTTTGTGAATTTCATGAACTTGCATCTATTCTACCAGCATATCTACCTTTTTCTTTGTGGATTTCTAATAGAGGCTGTTTGTTGTCTAGCAACACAGCACAATGCCTAAAGTTAAGGGCTGCCTGGATTTGAACTCGGAACTCCTACCCCACCACTTCCTAGCTACATGACCTTGAGCAAGTCACGTAAGCTCTTTGTGCTCAGTGGCTTCATCTATAAAATGAGAATAAAAATACTGCTTACTCCTTGAAGTGTTGTTATACAGATTAAATCAGGTGATTTATGCAAAGCCCTCTGCCATGTCCATGGTATATGTGCAATAAATGCTGACTACGTTACTAAACATGTACACAGTAATGTGTGTATAAACGCATATATAAGGCATATATGTACGTATAAATTCACATACACATGTAACATACAACTTATTTTATAGGGACCCCAAAACATTTTGATGATCCATTTTCTCAGAGAGCTACATTAAACTTTGAGGTCTGTCTGTAGTTTCCGCATTTTTTGAAAATCAAACAAAAATTACAATTTCTCCTTATCTCTATTGTTGTAGCATTGTTCTTATTCTCTAGAAATTCTACGCTGGACCTGAGCTTTGAATGATTTAAGTTACAGGATCTGACTGCGCAACGTCTCTCGTAAAATTCAGTGAAAACATCTGCAAGACACATTCCAAAAGGCAGAGATCTTAAAATAAAATTCAACAAACATGGACTTGAGAAGAGCTGTGTTTCTGCCTCTGTCTCCATAATTAGATTTACATTTTCTTTCTCTTCAATTTGCTGGAATGTGCTGCTTGGCACACTGCTTGGACAACACACAAGCCTCACTCGCTGACGGAACTAACTGTGCGTCCCCAGCCTGTGCTCTGGCGCGTCTGAGGGGTGGGAGGTCACTCTACTCTAGGTTATATGCATCATACATGCAAGCAACCAACTCTGCTGTTAGTTTTAGAATGGTCCTAGACATACTCATGTCACAAATTATGTAAAGTTTTCCCCTTCCCAATTTCAATTACTATAATTAATATAAGAGCACTTGAATTAAAAATCAGTTCACATTTACCTACAGAAAATGATTGTTTAAATTCACTTAGTAAACATCTTTAAATAATATATATTAATTTAAATTTTTATGACTATTTGACAGAAAAAATAGTTAAAACCAGTATTTAAGAGAAACTTAAAGAAATACTTTTTTCTTATTTAATGTTTCAAAGACACGAACTTCAATGTGTATTTGTAAATAAAGACCAACAGTATTCTTAATTTATTTAACAATTATAAAATTCAAATACTAAGAACTCTTAATAATTGTGGATAACAGAACAATTAAAATCTTAACAGCAGTTCTGTGACTCAGAACTAACCAGAATAATCTTTACTGACATATACACAAATAAAGAGGTGACACCAATTTAAATATCCAACGGTAAGATTTTAAAAAACATAGCTATGGCTTTAACGGTATCTCTTCTTGAATCATGAAATTAATCAACTGGATTTTTTTTTTAATCACTACATACAGTATCGGAAACTAAATTTATTGGTAACTACAGCAATAAGTAATCAGTTACCCATATGATTTGCAAAATTCAGTTTCTAAAGAAGAAAACTGTGAAGATAATACTAAAGTTGTTAATTGAAATTATTTTGGAAGATTAATAGTCAAACTATTTTGGTTGTTCACTTTACACCAGGTCTCAACTTAAGTCAGCTTTAAACAAACTAAAAATCCCTATATGACTATGCAAGGCTGAGGTTCAGTTAGTAATCATGAAGTCAAAACTACACAAAGAACAGAACTAAATAGAGCTTATAAAAGTGAAACGAGCACCGACAGCTTCTACGTGTTTTTGGCACCTGAGAAAGAGTCAATAAATTGCGGACAGTATGGTGTCATGTGTCATTTGCTTATGAAAGTTTATCTTAAGAAAAAAACAAAACCAAAAAACGAAGCTATGTTTAAAAAAAAAAAAAAAGCCTCACCACTTAATGTCACACATCCAGAAGAGTCTTAATTTTGTATTGAAGATTATCTGAGGTTACAGACTCTTATTTAAGATCAATCTCAGGATTACATTTAGGCTCTGATCCTAATTCACAACAGAGCCTTGCACTAGTTCAATGTCATGGCTGGAAAATAGGAAGGTCATAGAGAAAGGACTCTGGGTACCTTAAATCAATCCAGTGAGGACTTGGAAATCCACTGGGTGCAGCAGAAACCTAAGATCCCCGTGAGTCCGGCACTGCCTGCCGCTGACCAACCCCCCGCGCCCCAGTTACTGCTCGCTGAAGTGCCGTCCCAGGATCCACAGCCATGTGATGGCGGCCACAGCAGCCCCTGCACTAAGTACTGTGACCTAACGACGCCCTTCGGGGAACCGGCCCTCAGAGATGGCTATATCCCGAAGACACCTTGGGGCGGGTGGATGGGGAAGACCTGCCTTCCACCTGACAGACGTGCTCGACGGCCCTTGCCTGTGTCCGGCATACACTGAAAAGCAGCGGGTCTGAGACAGGGCTGGCGAGGAAAAGTCTTCCTCTGCATCAGGGCAAATAAATCCTCTTTCTCAGTAACATTCCGAGATTTCAGTGGCGACAGAGAAGAACCACTTTGTTGAGACTGAAACTCGGTGGCCTGTTCTCAATTGCTATAGTAATCACTGAAGTGCAGGAAACTCAGAGCGGCTGTGCCATCATTTTTTCTCTATTCTCAAAGAAATACCACAAATGATTTAATAGCCTTGAACACAACCAAATAAGATAAGAATGATTTCAGAGTGAACAGTTAATGTACTTACATGCGAATCACAGGAAAATATATGAACTTTAACAAAATTCATTTAAACTACTATCCAACAATAGTTCGGTAATAGTTTAAATAAACAGATAGAATTGCTGATGTGTTAGATGTGTAAACAGTTAATGTACTTACAAGCTAATCATAGGGGAAGATATGAACTTTAACAAATTCATTTGAACTATTACCGAACAATGTATTACTTTTTGCACGGTGATGCACATTGTTCAGTAAGAGTTTAAACGGTTAAATAGATGGAACTGATGATGTGTTAGATATGCCTGACAGTTGCATTTTCATTGAAATGCACTTGCTGAAATTTAGAAAGTGCACACAACTGCCACATGAGAATTCACAAAGGACAAGAAAATGACTACTCTAACGCATTTTAATTCGGCAAATATGAATATCCACTGTGGACTGTTTATTAACAAGTGAATCAGAAGAACATTGGAAACTAGCACACTGTATGATGCACTTTCCTACCGAAAAAAATTTTGAGAAAAATCAGGCAAAAGCATATGGCAAACACTTGGAAGAGAAGGAGCAACTGGCACATTTAGAAAGATGGTATATTATTATAGAAAACTGCCAATCTTCATTTACTCCACAAACACACACACAGTATCAGCTGAGTGTCAGAAACTACACTGTGCTAAAATCTCTGAGAGCAAGAGGCCCCAACGATGGCCTTGTGCTGAGGCTGTCCAGCAAAGAGGGAGACACCACATTTCCTGTGGGCACAGAGAGTTGTAGGAACTGCTCTGGGAGCACCATGGATAGAGGTAGGCCAACACGACCTGGAGACGTGCAGGGGATGGGCTGGGTGAGCTCCCAGAGGACACAGGGCCTGGAAGGGCAGGAGAGGTTAGGAGAGGGGGCAGAGGTGAAAGGGACGAGGCACAGGGTTCACAGTGCACGAAGCACCCAGCCTGCCTGCTGCCTGGGGGAGCCCGTGGAGAGGGAGGTAACTCGTAGCAAGCACAGGGAGTACTGCTGGCCCTCTGCATCTGTGGCCTCTGCATTTGTGGCCTCCACAATGGTGGCTTCTGCATCTGTGGATTCAACCAACCATGAATAGAAAATATTCTGAGGGGAAAAACCGGTGGTTGCATCTGTACTGAACATGTACGAACTTTTTTCCTTGTCATCACTCCCTAAACAATACCATATAATAACGATTCACAAAGCACTGGCATTGCATGAGGTGTTAGAAGCAAACTAGAAATGATTTAAAGCACACAGGAAGATGCGCGTAGGTTACATGCAAATATGACACCACTTCCCACCAGGAACTTGAGCTTCTGTGGAATCTGGTACCTGTGGGGACGCCACCTTGTTGAGAAGTCTGGGGTAGGCTTCTGGGAGAATGAGCCTCCCTGAAGGATTTTCAGCAGGGGATTGAAAGGGTTCAACTTATATTTTAGAAGGATGAGCTTTTCAAAAAGGCAGAGGTTGAGTTCAGCTGGAGAGGGGCTGTGGGGCGGAGCACTGGGGCAGTGGGCAGGCTGCCAGGGCAGAGGTTGGCACAGCACAGCTTCCCAGGTTTTACTATCATGAGAAGATATTGTAAGAATTTTAAGTAAGATACTGATAGAATCTGCCTTAGACTTTAAAAGGATGTACTTTGAGGGTATGAACTGAATGTGGTTTGGGCACAGAAAAGTGTGTGTACGGAAAAGCACAGGAGGAATAAAGGCTTGCATGACTGCCATGACTGTGAGCTCAGGAAATTCAGTAACTGTGGTCACATTAAGCAACTGTGGCTAATTTAATGATCCCCGTTTTTAGACTTTTGGCATCACTATATGTGAACACTATACAATAAAAACCAAAGGTGTTTAAACAGTAAACAATTTTATCATCGTTTAGTATAGGCACTATACAATACAAACAAAAGGAGGTTAAAGTGATGAGTTAAAACAATGAAGTTACCAAACCCGTTAGCAACTCACTGGTGCATCTGCATCTATGTATCCACGAAGAACCCGTGTCCGACACCAGCACGACCCCTTCTACACAAACCACTCCTCTACAAAAGTGCTGACTTGTGTCCGATAGCAGCACGACCCCTTCTACACAAACCACTTCTCTACACAAGTGCCAACCCATGTCCCCGACACCAGCACGACCCCTTCTACACAAACCACTCCTCTACACAAGTGCCGACCCGTGTCCGACACCAGCACGACCCCTTCTACACAAACCACTTCTCTACAAAAGTGCCAATGGGCAGCTTGGTTTTTGGTTTTCCGCATTTTTTCATACAAAGAAACAACTACTTGAGCAATCAAAAGTTTGATTCAGAAAGCAATAGTTATTTTAAAAATATATATTTTAAGTGATTCAAGTGACTTTCATTTGAGATCACAAAGATAATACTTGAACAGTGTCATTCATCCTTCTGGGGCTCCCTTCCCTTTGATAAATTACTATAATAATCTTACTCCTACACACTTTTCTCATATCCTTCGCCTTTACAGCATCACTAATCAAGTCTTACACAGAAGTGACCAGATTTCTTCAATACGTTTTTTTGATGATGTACACAAGGTCAATGCATGAAACTGTTACTCACAACCACTCTATTATATCTACGTAAAGGACCATAGGAAGCAGGAACGCATGACTGAAACGATCAACTGTTATACGGGATAATTAATTATTCTCTAGAATTTCAGAACAGCTTTAAGCCACTGAGTAATAACACAAAGTGTCCTAATTTCCAAACTATCCAAGAAATGGGTTTAAGCAAAAAAGTTAAAATCAAATTAATCTCTCACTCTCAGCAGATATGAGAAAAATGAGAATAAAATGAAAAGAATTCAAGCAAGTATCAACTGATAAAAGCATATCCACATCTATTACGCAAGAAACTTTATTTACTTACCTGTTGGAGGCAGGCAGTCTTTCCAATCAAAATATCCTGCATAAATTCCAGGTTCTAAGGAGCCAACGATGGGATCTGCTTTCAACTCAATGTAATTTTCAAAGAGTCTTTGATCTAGTTCTTTCAATGAGGCCATGCTAACCTATAAACACGTAATGATGAGTATGAGTTGCCTATTTGAGGGTGATGGAAAAAGTAAAATAATGTTAACAATAAATACTTCAGACTATAATAAAAGCACTTACCAATCTTCCTACAAAAAATCGTGAATTTATTTTACATATTTTCAGTAATAAAGATCTCTTTTAGCATAGCTATTTTGCAGAAGAAAAAATAATCTCCATATATGGACTATAGGTCATTGTATTAGTCTGTTTTCACACGGCTATAAAGAACTGCCCGAGATGAGGTAATTTATAAAGGAAAGACGTTTAACTGACTCCATGATGTTATGCATGGCCGGGGCCGGGAGCCCTCAGGAAACTCACAGTCCTGGTGAAAGGCAAAGGGGAAGCAAGGCACCTTCTTCCCAAGAGGAAGGAGAAGGCAGCCAGAAGGAGAAGGGCCCAGTGGAAGGGGAAGAGCCCCTTAGAAAACCATGAGATCCTGTGAGAACTCACTATCACGAGAACAGCACGCGGGAAACCGCCACTGTGATCCAATGACCTCCAGCTGGTCTCTCCCCTGACATGTGGGGATTATGGAGATTACAGATCAAGATGCAATTTGGGTAGGACAGAAAGCCTAACCCTATCAGCCGTTTTTGAAAATACTAACCTCTCATTTCTGCAAGCAGAGCAAGAGGCATTATAGATACTAAATTGTAATAGCCAGTAAACTACAATTAAAAAAGAACCATTTAAAATTACGTTACGTTTCTTCAGAATAACTAATTCATTTGAAAAGTGTTACCAATAGAAAATAATCCTGCTCTGACACTCTAGCAACCCCAGTGCAGCTCCCCTGGCTTCTCCCTCCAGTTATAGCTCTGCCTGTGTGGCCTGCAGGTCAGGCCTTAGATTCTAAGGCAACTCCACAGAGAGGCCAGACACAGGGCTCGCTGTCATGGGAAAAAAGAAACAGGAAGTACCCCTATTAGAAAGTCCTCTCCTTGGCACAGTTCAGCTGCATGCACTGTGGGCTCCTGATGGGAGTGGGAGCAGAAGAGGGTAAGAAGGCTGGCATCGGCCCTATATGAGTATGCCTGGTCTCACCAGCAGCAAGGAGGCCAGGAGTGGAAGAGAGGGAGGCAGAGACCCAAGCATGGAGGATTGGGAAGTCTGGGGTGTGGAGACTGTGTGGGCCCAGGTCACTCTGCAGGGGGCCGGTGGCTGTTCTGCTTCTGCAGCACTAGCCTAAGAGGGACAGGCTTCTCTCCAACACCAGGCCTGAGCTGCAACAAACTGACAATGAAAAATAAACACACATCTAAGGGAGGCAGCTGCTATGCACAGGACACCCATCAAGCAGTGAAATTCAGCAGCAGAAGAGACAAGCAACAACTTGAACAGAAAAAATAAAGAAAACCCTTATGGAGATTAAAGTATAATACAAAACAAGATTTCTAGAGGTGAAACATATGACTTCCAAAGGTAGCAAATGAGTAGATTAACAGAAGGAACTACTGGTCACTGCTGAGACTGATCTGAAGTATAAGAACTACTTCAAAGCATAGAATAAAAATGTAAAGAGACGAAAATTATGAAGAACAAGACTAGAAGATAAATTCAGGAGTTCTAACATGCAAAAAATAGAAATTCAAGTAAAGAAATATAAGCAGCTAGAGAAAAGGTATTAATTAAACAAGCAATAGGAGAAAATTTAACTGGATCTAAAGAAAGACCCAAGTTTGCAACTTGAGTAGGCTTGCAGAGTGCCAGGCTAGACTGGTAAGACAGCCCACACATCTAGGCTGTTAAAGTTTCTAGTTTCTAATACATTTATTCTAAATAGAGAGAGAGAGAGAAAGGGAGCGAGAGACTGACTTTCAAGCTTCTAGATCAAAAGAATAATTTACTTATAAAGAAGAAAGAACTTGTCTGACATAAGATTTCTCACATGCAATACCGGGAGCTGAAACCACTGGATTAAAATCTAGAGGAACGAAAGAACAGAACCCAAGAATCCTGTGAGCCAGCGTGTCATTCTCTTAACAGAGTCCAAGAAAGATACTTCTGGATATGCAAGGGTTCAAAGAGTATTTCACCCATGTAATGAGCAAGGGCTCCAACCTAAAATCAAATAAACCCGAACGAAGACGACGAACTACTGAGGAAACAGTGATGGGCAGTCACTCTGAGCTCCCTCTCGCCTTCTTCATCTCTCTCTTTCTCTAGCGTCTATAAACACAAACTGAAACGGATGAGTAGAGACTCCCTGGGCATGTGAAATACAAGTGCTAAGTAAGATTTCTTCAAAGGGAGGAGGCATCCAAAAGGAGAAGACTGGTAACACACAATGAAAGGACACCATATCAAAATCTGTGAGAGGGAACCCGTGGCTAGACATTTATAGCTGAAAACGTCTTCAAAGAAAGGTTTAAAAGGAGAAAAACCTAAACCACTGCTCTACTTTCCTGCCCCAAGTATCTAAAAAAAGAGAAAATTAAACCCAAAGAAAATAGAAGGAAAAGATAAAGAACAGAAATAAATTTTTTAAAAAGGCAAATATTAAAGAAAACTACCAATGCCAAAAATAGGTTCTTTGAAAACAAAAATCAAAATGATCAGCCAGGCACGGCGGTGCACATCTGTGGCCCCAGCTAGCCCAGGGGACCGAGGCTGCAGTGTGTTAGGATTGAACTACTGCACTCCTGTCTGGGTAACACAGAAAGACCCTGCCTCTTAAAAATTTTGAAAATTTTTAAAAATTAAAAAGGAATAATCACAAAAACAATAAGCTCCTGGGCAAGACTGAAGAAGAAATAAAGACAAAAACCCATATGTTGCCAAGAACAGAAATGAAAAAAAAAATTCCTATAGATCCTGAAGATATTAAAAGGACAGTAAAAGGACATTATAGTTTTACGCCAAAAGTCTTGACAACAGAGAGGAAACTGCTAATCTCCTGAAAAACACAACCTTCAAAAACTGGCACAACTAGTCCTATATGTATTAAACTAATTGAATCCATTATAGGCAAGGGCTTGACAGTGAAAACTTCCAGGTCCAGGTGGTTTCACTGGAGATGCTACCAAGGATGTAAGGAAGAAGTTACAGGACACAAACGTTTTCACAGAACAGAGGCTGAAAGCATTTCCTATTTTGTTTAATGAAGCCAATATAACCCTAATATCCAAACTGAGCAAGATATTATGA
Source organism: Piliocolobus tephrosceles (assembly GCF_002776525.5). Classification (NCBI taxonomy): domain Eukaryota; kingdom Metazoa; phylum Chordata; class Mammalia; order Primates; family Cercopithecidae; genus Piliocolobus; species Piliocolobus tephrosceles. The sequence continues at coordinate 167,877,475 of NC_045438.1, read as the reverse complement.
GAAAAAAATTCATACCAATAGCCTTCATGAACAAAGACATAAAAATCCAAACAAACTATTTGCGAATAAAATAAATAAATTTTAAAAATATATCACGCAGAAGTGGTATTTGTTCAACAGATGAAGAAAAAGCACTTGAGGAAACTTTCATGATAAAAACTCTCAGTAAACTAAGACCAGAAAGAAAATCCGCTGTGTAAACGGCATCTGCAAAACGGTATAAATACAGAATGCCTTCTCCAGAGGATCAGGAATAATGCAAGGTTGCCCCCTTTCACCACTTATTTCAAGATTATACCAGAGGTCCTAGTCCATGAGATCCGGCAAGAAATAATACCAAAAAAAGAAGAAGTAAATCTGTCTTTATTAACAGAAGACATGATCACGTATTTAGAAATTATAAGCAGGTTGACAAACTAATGAAATAAGCAAATTTACTGAAGCAGCAGAGTCAATAACAAAAATCAATTATATTTCTATATAATAGACACAGAAGAATTATAATACAATACTATAAAAAATAAAATACCTAGGAATAAACTTAACAAAAGACATGGAAAATCTCTATTGAAAACTACAAAACATGGCTGAAAGAAATTACAGATGGCCTAAACAAATAAATAGGTGATCAATATTGGTAATTTTCTCCAAATTCGATGAACTCCTAAAAGGCCTTTTCTTGGTAAAAATTCACAGGCTAAAATTTATATATAAATGGAAAGGACCCAAAATAGCCCAAACAATTTAAAAAGAAAAGTTGGAAGACTCACACTACATTATATCAACACTGACTATAAACCTGTAATAAATAACACAATGCAATATTGGCATAAGGATGGACATTGTAGACCTAAACATAAAAGTTAACGTTACAAAACTTCTGGGAAAAAATATTCAGGACATGGAAGCAGGTAAAGATTCTGACAACATATGAAAGGCATTAAACATTTTTTTTTTTTTTTTTTTTTTGAGACAGAGTCTCGCTCTGTCGCCCAGGCTGGAGTGCAGTGGCGGGACCTCAGCTCACTGCAAGCTCCGCGGCATTAAACATTTTAAAAGCTTGATGCAGTGGATCTCATCAAAATTAAACAGTTCTGCTCAAAAGATATTATAAAAACAAAACAGCAAGCCATGAACTGAAAAAACATGTACGTGTGACAGAGGACTTATATAGAGCCTTCTAAAAATCGTCAGTAGAAAGATGACTGATCCAATTTAAAAAATGAGCTGGGGCTAAACAAGCACTTCGAGAAAGAAGCTGCCTGAACGTGAGTATCTGAATATACCAGAACAGGTGCTTGGCATTAGTATCAGGGAAAGCCAATTAAAGCCACAATGAGACTGGCTAAAATAAACAAGACTGGCAGTATTAAGTGCTGGCTAGGATGCAGTTTATAACCGAGTTGATCACCGATGGAATGTCCACTCTGGAAAACGACTCAGAGTTCCTAACTGGCTTGTGCCACTACCAGCAATTGCACTTCAAGGTATGTATCCAAGATCAGTGAGTACAAACGTCCACAAAGAGACTGACAAGAATATTCGCCATAACTTTATCCATAAAGGCCTAAAACTGGAGACAACCCAATGTCCATCACCATGAGAATGATTAAACAAAATCTGGTTATCTAAACTCAGCAATAAAAGAAAATGAATCACTGGTACACACAATTTGGATGAATCTCAGAAAATTAATTGGGCGCAAAAGAAGCCAGATACAAAAGACTACAGACTGCATGGAACTCCACGTAAAGTTCTGGGACAGGCAAAATGATTCTCTGCAGATGGCAGTTGGAACGCTGTTGAGAAGGGAGCCTACTGAAAGAGGGCACAAGGGAAGGCTCTGTATTTTCATCTGGTGATGGATGCTGGACTGCGTGATGCTTAAGCATCAATCCGTAAGCTTAAGATTTGTACCTTTTACTGCAGGTAAATACCTCATTTTCTAAAAAAAGAAGGGAAAAGACGAGTTGAAAATAAATGGATGTGCAAATAGTTAACAGGCAGATGCTACAAAAAGAGAGTAGAATGGCAGTATTAATGTGTGATAAGGCAGGACCAACGTCAGGAGTACATAGCTCATAATTTTTGTTGTGAGGATTTAAACAGATATTCAGGAAACTTGCATAGCACACTGAAAGTGAACACACAATACATGCTAGCAGCTATTTCTATTATCTCAACGGCTTCATTTTCACTAACGCCCTGCTCACACTGGCTGCGAGGAAGGTCCCTACCACACCATGGCTGTCAGATGATGCAAAAGGGCTGAGCTGGGCGGGAACAGCAAATTAGAGAGGTAGAGAGAGATTTGGAAGATGGTTCAGGGGGTGAGTTGAGAAGAAAGACTGGCAAAAACCTCATGAGGAATGATGTCAAGAATAATTCCCAGTAATGGATGAATTAATTTTAAAAATGTGGTACATATACACAAGAGAATACTATACAGCCTTAAAGAAGGAGGAAATTCTGCCGTCTGCAACATGGATGGTGCTGGAGGACCTTATGCTCAGTGAAATAAACCAGGCATGGAAAAACAAGTACTGTGATCTCACTCATATGTGGAATCTACAAAAGTCATTATCACAGAAACAGAGTACAATGGTAGTTACCGGGGCTGAGGGGAGAGTGGGGCTGGGAAAGGGGAGGTGTTGATCAAAGGGCATGGCATGGTAACCACAGTTAATAATAATGTATTGTATATTTCAAAATTGCTAAAAGATTTTTAATGTCCTCTACAAAATGTAAGCTGGTGAGGTGATGGATATGTTATTCAGTTTGACTGACTCTACAATGTATACATAGATCAAACATCACATTGTGCACCACAAAAACGCACAATTATTGTCAATTAAAATGAATAAACAAAACAGAAAAAAGGAGGCATTCCCAAGTTGTGGCTTAGTGGTTCACAGTGGCTGCTGGCTAAGTCGGGAACACACAAAAGAGAAGCTGTTTTGAAGGAGGAAGATGACGGGTTTGGCCAGGTTGCTTTGAAATCTCGATGGAAACTTCCAGGGAGGATGTCTGGTAGGAAACAGACCTAAGGTCTCAGAATGACAAGCAGGTCAAAAATAAAGAATGTGGGAATCACGGGCATCCACCAGTGATGGGTGAAGCTGTGGCGGCAGATGAGGCTGTCTACAGAAACTGCTGAGTACGAAGAGGAAGCAGACAAATCAAATGCCCAGAGAACAGAAATACAGGGGATGGTAACACAATTATTTATGTGGGTTATATTTTATTGGCTTAGGTTCAAGGCTTTTGGCTTAGGAAAGCCACACCCTACCCGACTGGAGAACCAGCTGTTTCACTCCTTATTTCCCGCACTTCCCAGCTTCCCAAAGAGATGCAGTGCCTTTCCTCTGCTCTCTGAACAGCATCTGGAATGTGAACTCTGATGTCCTTTCTTGCTTTGTGAAACGTTTTCTCAGGTACTTTCTGTACTGGGGAGGTAACACTTTGTACATGACATGGTCTCTGAGCCCTTCTGACGGCGTCTCTCTCTAAGCACGCACGTTTATTCTTTCCTTTCCTGCTTGTACGAGAAACTCAAGGGTCAAATAGGGCCAAAATTTAGCCTCAGTGTTTTGAAGGCAGATAGGGTAAAAATTTAGGCTCAGTGTTTTGAAGGCACAAACACATCTGATCAACTTACAATTTCTGTCTGTAAGATCTTAAACTCTGAAAGAGATTAACTTACAACTTATTATATAAAATAGCCTCTAAACAAAATTTAGCTGATTTTGTTTATATGTACAACACAACAAGGAAAATGAAACACACACATATAGAGATACTACAGTAGTGAAGACACAAAACTGCACTCATTCACATCTAGGTATTCAAATGGTTTCCAACTTGAAATTTAACTATATTCAATTCAGCTAAAATAATCAAATATGTAAAATACAGTATATGCAGTTAAAGCAAAACTCTTTAAAATCAGCTGCTCCATATAAAGGAACTTCCCTGGACATGTAAGAAAAAGGAGCTGCCCCTCCACACCTTTCACACTGGAGCTTCTGAAAGAGATACAGGCTTCAAATAAAACTTCAATTAAAAATTTAATGCCAGGCGTGTTTAATGTCTACAGGCTTCGTCAGGTGAAAATTTGCAAGTATACAAATTCTGAATTAGATGCTTACTTTTTAAAGACTGGGACCCATTAAAAAAGTATTTTATATAGGTAAAAACACTCCCTGGAATTATGTAATTATACCTACCACAATAAAATTATATGCTGAAGTTTATTAACCACACAGCTCTGTTTTTCTTTCTCAGAGGTCTGAAAGAATTTGGTTGGTGGCAAATTTGGTTTGCACACTTAAATTGCAACTTATTTGCAACATATTTCTTAACTCTCTAAGAGCCTTCAAAATTAGCTCTTCTAGAATACAGTCAATGAACAGAAGAAAAAGCACTAACCTCCTAAACAGAAAAAGGCATGCAAATTAAAATACAACGAAAGCCTATTTTAACCTATCGAACTAAACATCGTAATTAAAAAGATGACAGAAATGTGATGAGATCAGCTTCCAAAAAGCAATCTGGCAATATTTACCAAGTGTCTTTGGGGCTGTGAATCTGCTTTGGGAGTCTATCGTGAGGAAGTCATTAGACATGTGATCAAAGACTATCTTTCACTTCTCAGGAACAACAACAACAATTTAAAATGACCTTAAGGTTACCAGTATGGGAGAGGTTAAAAATACTATGGTATACCTACACTAACAAATGTTATAAAGCCACAAAACACATTTTACAGAAATCTTCAACAAAAATAGAAAAGTACACACAACAATATACTCAGTAGAAAAACACAATGTCAAGTGAATTCAGAAAAACGTTTCTTTTTTCTCAAATTCCTTTTCACCATGTTTCATATTTTGATAACATATAGATAGGATATATAAAGTCATGGTTACTACAAATATTAAAACAGTGTCTACCTTTGGTTAGTGCATTATAGATTATTTTATTTTATTTTTTAGACTTCCCAATACTTTTTCTTTTTAAAAATAATGGTTGGGTCTTACTTTTATAAGTTGAAAAAAAAATGCATGATTGGAAAAAGACATCTCCAGGACTTGAGCAGAAGTTAAACGGCACGGGCAATACTAATGAAAGCGCACGCACATGGCAGGACGCTCCCTGTTGTCACATCCTGTCTGGATTCAAACAGCACCGAGTCCACCAAAGGTTTATAATGGGGCTTATTTTTAAGGAGGAACCTTGTGGAACACGATGATTTGGATACCCTGATCTCATGAATTACCATTCAATGTGGTTTCACAAAGGCCAAAACAATGTCCACTAACCAGCCAGCTTCACGTCCTGTTTTCATTTCTTCGGTGTGCAATGGACCCTTGAACAACATGGGTCTCAACTACATAGGTCCACTTGTACACCCATTTTCCTCCAGCTCCGCCACCCCGACACAGCAAGACCGACCCTCCTCTTGCTCTTCCTCAGCCCGTTCCACGTGAGGATGAAGAGGATGAAGACCTGCATAATGATGATTCACTCCACTTCATGAATAGTGTTACTACACTTTCTCTTCCTAACAACTGTGTTAACATTCTCTGTTCTCCAGCTTACGACATTACCAGAATACAGTATGCAACAGATACACAAAATGCATGTTGATGCGCTGTTTTATTCCTAAGGCTTCCAGCCAACAGGAGGCTACTAGTAGTTAGGTTTTGGGGTAGTCAAGAAGTTATACTCAGATTTTCGACTGCACAACCTCTGAGTTATTTAAGGGTCAACTGCATTCTCATGAGACCAGTTTTGTTCTTGAAGATGCGTGGTGCTGGACCGGAAAGCATCCTGCATTTAGAATGAGGAGATGTAATTTTGAGTCCTGCCTTGCTGTGCTACTTACAGGTCAAGTCCTTGACCTCTCTGGGTACCTTTCCCTAGGAAGATTATGGAGCTGATGATACCATCCCTGATTTCGTCCCAGGACTACGTGCACCAAATAAAAGTGTATGTACAAAATCATTCTAGCTTCGAGCGTCACCGATCATCACATTTTAATAATCCCCTAAAAACATGCATTTGTCTCCTGTTCCTATATTAAGGCTAATTTATCTCCATGGTCCAAGGTGAGGAACAGGTGAAGGGAATGAAAAACTGGCCGTTTCATGCTTCTCCTGGCATAAGTACCAAAAAGAAAGCAGGAGGAAATATACCCAGAAGAAACACTTGGCCAACCCTGGCTCACAGCAGAGGAGAGTCTGAGAGAAGGTCTGACCCCCAGTGACGTGAGGATGCCCGGTGACAGGAGGTACCCCTAGGAGAGACCCTCATCTTCAAGTGCAGAAACAGAGAGGGAATGAATGAGCCATCCACTGCGACCTGTGCCCTGTGACTTTTCTGGGATCAATGCCTCTAGAATTATTTGTCATTTGGAGGGAAAACTATAAAACAACAGTGGCAGTCAGCAGACCTTTCCCTTTGATGCCAAAAATAGATTTTACTTGGTTGGAATCATGAAAGTAACAGATTCACAAATTAATAAAATCAGTGCAAATGTTATCATCTAAATCGAGTTTACTATCTATTCATTTTAAACACAACTGAATTTCAAAATATTCAAGATGGTCAATTAAAAAAAAAAATCCACATTCTGAGTGGGAAAGAGCCTACCATTTATATTGCTACATCTCCAGACCATCTGTATTACCTTGGTCTCAAAATGATCTGGACAAAGACAAGGAAGGATATGAAAAAATCTTTTTAAAAATTAATTTAATTATACTTCTTAATGATATAAAGTGAAGCAACAGTTCCTACTTAGTACTGCAAAAAACCTAGAGAAAACCAAACTTGTTGCTTCTTTTACATGCAATTCCTAATCATCTCACATATTTTAAAATAAATAAAATTCCTCCAATAAATATATTCATGTCATTATTGTTGGTACATAAAAACAAAGCAGCCACCTTCCACAAACAGCCACTGTTTTACTGCAAGATCGCACTTTGCAATTCTTAACACAAACATTTCTGGAAATAAACGAGACATTTGGCCCCGAAGGCTTAAGCCACAACATTTCTCATCAGGATGATTAATCTTTACGAAAAGGCAGGAAAACAAGACAGGACCGCCCACTCTGACATTTTCATTCTTTGACCAAAAAATCCCACCGTGGTTCATGAACTGGAACCACCATATATAAAAAGTAGGTAATCCTGAGTGCATGTTGATTAGAAGATTAACCAGATCATTATCGTTCTCATTCTTTGCATTGAGAAAACTGTACTGACATTAAAAAGTGGTACCAGCATAGTTTTACTGAGAAATCTGATAAACCTTTGCCCAGGAACCAATCAACCTTAATAACAAGGTTACTTCATTTTTTCCTCTTCTGCTTACTTGAAAAATATATAAACAACAAAGTGCAACACTAAGAAAACTCACTCCACTAATTTCTACTGTGTCCCTTTTGCCCGCCTTTCTGCACGCCGTGATTGGAAAGTGGGGAGGACATGTTTTTCAGGTAGGATGCAGAGCGTCCCACAGCTGTTCTGAGCCAGCGGGTGTGTGTGCACGCGTGCATGCGCAAAGCAGCAAAGCAAAAGCATCCCTGAGGTCATACAGAAAGGGAGAGAGGAACGAGAGGTGTGAAGAAGCAGGAAGAGGTTTTTCTGCAGGCTCAGGGAGTTTGCTGCTGGCTGTATCTAAAGTGTTCACCTAAAAAGAGTCAAATATGAGGTAATTCTGAAAGATCTGGGCTTGCTGCCTTTCCCTCCTTATTTTCTTCCCTCCTTTTCCACAGCTCAGGTGAGGAGAGAACCAGCTCTAACCTTGAGGCAGTTTTGCTCTAGAGAAAAGAAGACAGTATATCAGCCATTCAAGGTGAACCACGGGAAGGAAGGGAACCATCCAAAGATGGAGCGGGGGAAGGGGGGAAGCAGTGTGGGCATGGGGCGGCACGCAGAGGGAATGGGCACTGCCAGCAGAAGAACACAGGCGAGGAAACAACTTGAAAACTGAGCTGGTAAAACCACCGACCTGTGCATTGTACATGAACTCGCTTACCTGTGTTATTTTTTCTATTCCTTGGAAGTTGTACTTTTCAAAATGTTCCGCGATATTTAGGAAGGTGTGACGTTCTAGAAAGCAGCAATTACTTAGGACTATCAAAAGGCGCTGTTCCTAAAAGCAAAACACAGTTTTAGAAAATCACATTTATAGTGCCAGAGAGAAGAGCTGATGAACACTCGCCAAGTTTAATTATAATCTCCGCTCTTTAACGTCAATATTCAATGCTTTGCTGTTCTCGGCTGCTTCTTTCCCAATATCATAACATAAAGGGAAACACGATAAAATCCTGCACCTTCACTATTTGCTTAGAGTTATATGCAATACACTAAAGAATCAAATATTTCCTTTAAAACTTAACAGCTCGTATGGAAAAACGGATTGATAAAATCCCATTAACTAGGATCAGTTGGGAACTGGGATCAGTGTTTCTTATGAAAAGTGTTCTACTATATTGTTTACTGAATACTTTGTATACAAGAAAAGGCTACGGGAATAAATATTTTTAATAACTAATTACATTTAAAATGTAGAAACTATTATAAAACAGTTCATACATTTTTTATAACTTGGAAGAGAATTAGACTGCCATACATCTGTAGGATGGGGTCCTTCAAACACCTGAGGCCGTTAAGAACTGTTTGTGTTTGCAGAAGAAAACAAGGAGCAATCTCCCTCTGATGGGGAGTGAGGGCCGCTGAGGGTGGACGACTCCACCTTAGGCTGCGGTCAGTGTAGCCAACAGGAAAGGGTACAAGCCAGTTATTTCTACGTTCTCCAGGATTCTGTTGACCTAAAGCAATTTCTTACAAAAATTACCAGACACAAATGCTAATAAACACTGTGTCCTTTCACAGTTCAAAACTACTTGGCAAATAAAATTCCAGGAACTGCCCTGATGCTGCTGGTGCGGTTCACCAGGGCGCCCGACCCATGCTCCTGCAGGTGGGCAGGCCTTCTCTGGAACAACTTTGACTCATCTAGAGCCTTGACTTAGATCCTTTGACTAAACCTTTGGCAAAAAAAACCCTTCCCATCACATACTCTGCATGCTCTTTCTGTGCATAACCAGAACAACTTACAGTAAAATAATTCGCTATAGTAAACGTGGATATGTGGTAAAAAGATAACATCCTTGAATTTAATTGCCAAGCATGTTTTATATCTCCCAATACTTTCATTTAGCTCAACAGTTTCCAAAAACTTTCTAATTCTTTTATTTTAAATGTTCCCATCTTTATTTCTGACAGAGTGTATAGCCTATTCACTAGCTGTTTTTGGTCAACAAATGTAAGTAAAAGGCCTAGGGATTATTAAAGGATTGTCAAACAAGTGAATGGCCTTGAATTACCCTATGGATAGGAAATGGGGTATAAGACAGGTAAATAGGGTTGTATTATGTGTGATACTCCTCCACATTTCGTGAATAAACGGCCAGAAGGAACACAGTGAATAAGCACTGGAAACTCGTCCAGGTGAGGTAGGGACGAGGACGCGGCACTCCCCTCCAGTCCCTGGGCCTGGAATTACCATGACACAGTCCCTGCAAGGACAAGGAATAACTAAACGTGACATTTCATCAGCTGCCCTGAACACGCTGTTTGCCTCAAAAACCGCAGCTGGTTGCTCAGTTTTGAAAATCAATCCTTAATTACTTTTTCCTTCCAGACTCAAGCCTCCTTATCTTGCAGACCTGAGCCTGCCACATCTTCTCTGCCCTGTTAATTCTGTTTTTCCCATTGTAATTTGTATGGCTCTTAAAACACAGAAAAGCTATTTGAGTGATTTAAAGTCTGACTCCTACCAGTACATGGTTGCTCAAATCTAATCATTCAGATGCAATAAAAGTGGAAAGAAAAACTGAACCGCACAGACTCTCAACCCTGGATGACTAATCAGAAGCTTATTAACAACTAAGATGGAGACGTCTATTTGAAAACAACAGCTCCACCTATCAAATGCAGCACGTGCAGGTGACGAATACGGTCTCGTGTTATTTCAGTGATTCCCCACAGCATCCCTATGACGCAGGCATCACCACCACAGTTTTGTTCAGGAGAACACGGGGCCTGCGCCCGCTCAGTGATGTGCCCAAGGTCACACAGGATGTGCTCCAGTGTCTTCTGACTCCAAATCTAGGTATCCTTCTTACCATAGCTGCTTCTCTTCTGGATAACAGAACAAGACCCTGAGAAGATCACACCAAATCTAATGAGATAGCTTTCAATGGAGAATACAGAGGAATTGAATTTAGTCACAAAAAAACACTGGAGAGTAAGGCAGGAGAGAGGAGGCCCTGCAACCTGCAGAGACCCATGTTAGGGGCCTGGGGATCGCTGAGAATAGGCTCAGTGCGAGTCAGCAGAGAGCTGCAGCGTCACGGGTCACAGGGAGTCCAGGGCTGGCTCCTGTGCTCCACCCACTGGAAGAGGCACAAGAGCAGGACCACCCCAAGTGCAGGGGCACAGCACACCAGGAGGGAGTGCCTGAGGACTCAGAGTGCCAGCAAGGGGAAGACTCCAGCAGTCTCTGTTCGGGAGGCCCTCTCCTACAGCCCTGTCTCCACAGGACTCCCCCTAGCCTGCTGCATTTCCATCCTCCACAAGCCCCTCAGCCCTTGAGGCTGCCAAGCATTCCTTGTTTAAATGCGATTTTCCATCCCTCTCAGGAGTGCTGTGCTGCTGTATCTGGATTTCCTTCTATCTCTCTGATGAACCCTTTTCAGGGCAAACTGAGGCCCTCTGCTACTGGTGAGCCCATAAATACTGGCACCCTCAACATTATTTTTATATATTTGGCCCTTCTCTCATCCAACGAGGGTGGGGTTCCCCAGCTTCCCTCGCTTTCTCTGGGCGCCCTGTTGGAGGAACACAGAGTGCCTTGGCGGCTCTGACCGGGCCAGCTGGCTGCTTTCCCCCAAGTGGGGACCCCGACCTCCCCCTACCAGGCACTGATGATGCTCTTTAGGCTACAGCTGGAAAACACTGAAGGATCAACCATGTTGCTAAACAGCAGAAACCAGCCCCGCCCTGAGGCAATGCTTTAAACCCTCCTGTAAAGTCCATACCCAGCCCCCTCACTGCCGACACACCTGGGCAGGACGTCTCTCCCTGCTGTTGCCTGTGCGGACTCAGGGCCGTCCCCTGCGTGTCGCTCCCTAATGCTCTGCCCTGATCACCCTGCAGTTCACACTTCCTTCTTTGGAACACCAGATGACCTCGCTTTGGGATGGCTCGGGGCGGCTGCCACCACTCCTGAGGTGACTCCACCTGCAATTCTGGCTCAACAGAAGAACCAGCATTTTCTTTTTTGTTCAGCCAGAATTCTTAGTGTTCTTATCTACTCCCAGGCCTTACATATTGCTCATGTACTGCTGATTCACAAATCTGTATCTGTATTTCTCTCCTGGGATCTAAACAAGGACATTCAACCACCCACTGGATGTCTCTACCTGTATGTCACCCATTCAACAACAAAAACAAAAAAAAAAAACGGGTTCTCTTGAACCTGTTTTTTCCCTGAATTCTCTACCTCAGTGAATGGTATCATTCTCTACCTAGTCATCCAAGGAATTGAATCTAGAATAATTTTTTAAATTACTTGGATCAAACCATATTTTTTCTAATATACCAAATCCCTTATTTGGGTATTCATACTTCTATACATAGCAGAAAATCTGGGTCAAACAGTTTTCCCGTGAAACAGACACACACACACACACACACACACACCCCCTTCAAACTCATGACAAACCAGGGAGGGTTATTTATTATTATTTTTTGAGATGGAGTCTCACTCTGTCACCCAGGCTGGAGTGCAGTGAGCTATCTTGGCTCGGTGCAAGCTCCTCCTCTTGGGCTGAAGCGACTCTCCTGCCTCGGCCTCCTGAGTAGCTGGGATTACAGGCGCCTGACACCACACCAAACTAATTTTTGTACTTTTAGTCGAGACGAGGTTTTGTCACGTTGGCCAGGCTGGTCTCGAATTCCTGACCTCAAGTGATCCACCTGCCTCGGCCTCCTACAGTGCTGGGCTTACAGGCGTGACCACCATGCCTGGACAGAAAGGGTTATTTTATTTATGACAGCTAGAGTTTGAGTTTCAACAGATGAATTTATATACGTGATAATACATGTTTGTGAATCTTCTTGAATACATATATACATTTTAAAAAGTATGTGTGTATATATACATATGTATACAAGCAGTGTGTGCATACATCTGTTTGTGTATAAGTGTGTGTGTGTAGAGTTGAGGCTGTACTCAAATTAAAGGCTATGAGCGAACTTACAGAAATAAAGCAGAGAAAAACAGAACTTCTCTGGCTGAAGAGGCAAGAGCTGTGAGGGGGATGGCACCCTTGTCCTCTGCCCCCTCCCCAATCCATCATGGCAACTCTCAAGCACCAGGAACTCCAAGGGCACCCATGTAACACCCAGAAACCACACAGACGCAGCCAGTATATGGAATGCCTGAAACTGCAACTTCAGCTGAGAATGTGAAGTGTGAAATTCATGTAAATTATACTTTCCTGAACACTTCACATAACAGAGCTCCAAAGCACAACACAGTGTCCTACACCGCATGCTACAGCAACGAGGCAGGAACAAAGTAATCAGATTTGTGAAATTGTTGTCATACAGTTTTAAAGCGGTTTACTTTCTAGTTATCGTCTGACTTACAGAGGTCAAGCTGAAGTCTTCATGGATACTTCCAAACAAATCAGGGGAAGAAACATCCACAGAGAGACTGAACATAGAAGCAAGTAGAAACAGTTACAAATAAAGCACTCAAATTCAAAAATGCAATGAACTATATGCAAATTTAAAAATGCAATGAATTATATGGAAAACATTTGGTGAAAGTCACATAACTTTTTTTTTTTTTTTTTGAGATGAAGTCCTGCTCTTGTCCTCCAGGCTGGAGTGCAACGGTGCGTTCTCGGCTCACTGCAACCTCCGCCTCCCAGGTTCAACCGATTCTTCTGCCTCAGCCTCCTGAGCAGCTGGGATTACAGGCGCCTGCTACCACCCCTGGCTAATTTTTGTATTTCTAGTAGAGACAGGTTTTCACCATGTTGGCCAGGCTGGTCTCAAACTCCTGACCTCGTGATCTGCCCGCCTTGGCCTCCCAAAGTGCTGGAATTACAGGCGTGAGCCACCACGCCCAGCCAGAAACTTTTAATAAGTGCTTTAGACTTAACAGTTAACAGTTCAAAGAAGGTCTGTGGATAACCTGTTAGCACGGGCAACGTGAATTTAATCCATAGTATCAGGGATCTGACTGACAGCAAATTCCTGCTGAAATCATGAGCTAAAAATATGAAATCAAATACAAGAAAACCTAGAAGAATTAAAAACTTATTGGGTCTCTAGGGAGGTGATAGTTTTATATACTGAAAAGCCAAAGCCAAAACCAGTAAATAGACAAACATGGATAAATTCCCAAATTGTCCACTGAAGATGTAAGAGGCATTTATTTCAGTATCATCTGTGTCAGAGCATAAAGTACACAGAAGTAACACATGCCAAGTGTAATTCAGAAAGAACAGATTTCTTAAAAAAAAACAACAAAAAACAGCACTTTACAATGCTGTCCTATACAACAGCATTATGAAAAATTACTACACAGATTTGTAAACCTCAAGAGTTAACATGTGTCCGCTGGAGCTCCAATAACTAAGCTTGACCCAGACATAATTCTACCAACACGCTTAGTTTCTAACAAGAGTAACGGTGCCTTCCCCTAACACCAGACTCATAAAAATAATCAACTAGGAGTTATATGTTTACATTTAATACTTTATTATTTATAAAACCTGTTCGTTGGATAATAAGCTAATCATGTCTTCAATTTGCTTGATACATCTCTAATAAGGCAAAGACGAGTTGAAAAGATAAACTACAGAAAGAATATAGGTCAAATATTTTAAAAAAACTATTACTTTAATATGAATAATCTTTCTTTCTTACTCGAAGTCTTAGGATATAAGACCAAGTATAAAATTTGAGCCTGTGTTTTTAATTCTCCTAAATGCATTAATGAGATTAGTTTAATTTTTACTTACTGTGTAGTATCTATATCTGCATCAGGCTTGGTGCTCAACTGTTCCAGACAGTATATAAAAACCTAAGTGAAAAAATAAGTTTCAGAACTCTCAGAGGAATGAACTCCTAGATATTCATCTATTTGGACATTAAAGACAACTTTACATAAAGTAGAATTGTAGATCTCATTAGTGGTGTGGCGTTGTGTGCATGCATGAATGTGTGTATATACTGTGTATGCCCCATTAACGACGAAATCTATATCCCATCCACATCTATTACGTGAGTAATGGAAGATTAGAAGTGCTACGTTTTGATCAATTATTAAGCATGTGAAGATATTTTCGGAAAAAGACGTTCCCTCATTCACTCACCCACATTCTCAACTTTCTGTGCCTGCAAAGCACTGGCTCCAAGAACAATCCTTCACATCCCAGACAGGACGTCAGCAACTAATTATCACTGAATTTATGTTGTGCTCTAACAGAATATTTGTGAGGTACCAAGAGAACACAGGAAAGGGGAGCGTAACGTAAACGAAACATTTGGGTATTGCTAAGACAAGTTGGAATTAATCTTACGTTAAACTTTGTTACCCACTTACCCTAAACTATTATGTCCACAGACAAGATGAAAAAACAATGCATGTTTAGTGAACGTCGTCTGCAGATGATGAATAGGAGAAGGGTTGACTGATACTTAGTACTATTTGAGGCTTTGGGCATTACTGCTTTCAATTATTACCTGCATTATATTAATGCTTAGTTGGCAAACCTCCTCTTGTGTTTTAGGTTGTTGGAAGACCTGCAAGGAAGAATTCTGATTAAACTTTTTGGACTTTGCTAAGAAAACAAGGCTTGTTGTGTATGAAGTTAGACATAAACAGTTAAAACATGGAACACTGCTACAGGAGTGGTGTCCTTCCTCTAAAAGGAGGACACGCGTGAAGAGTGGGCCTACTGGGGGGGTTTCCTCACTGTAGTGACTCGGGCTGGAGAAGACAATGCAGTCCTGGGCTGATGGTCAAGAGCCAGGCCCATCAATCACTGTCCACAAAGTGCGGTCTCTGTAACCGCTCTACCTACAACACCTGCACTCACACTTTAACCTGCATCAGCCTGTCTTGGAATCAGACATCAGCGCACCTACGTAGTTAAACTAAAAGGAACAAGCAAGCAAAGAGGGAGAAAAGATCTTGCAATACAATGAGTCAAAACTTCACCACTCTGATTCCCAAGGGCTCCTGGGAAACTGTGGAGTCCAAGTGGAGCTCGAATACTTACACTGGCCTCTCCCGGCTTACACTCCAGGACCCCCTTCAGCGACTGCAGAGAACACACGATGCACTGTTCGAAGTGACATGGCTGAAGGGAAAACAGCATACCATAAAATTCAAAAACAAGCACTGGCTATGAAGACATCTTTAACACAAGTGAATGCGGCCCCAAGGTCCACATTTTCCAGATTAAAGGAATGGAACAGAAACACAATCTGAAAAGTAAACTCCTAGTCATTGAGTTTTAGGTATGGCATATGTTTTGTACTTCGTATTTTAGAATGAATCAATCTTGAGACTCCAAAGTATATCTGATTCAATTAAAATAAAACTCAGATTTGACTAGAAATTTTCTTCAAAATTCTACCCTTCTAAGAGGGCAGTACACGACGAGCAGCAGATATAGGGGTTTATATACTGAACGTGGATTCTGAGCTATGTTCTGGGACGAGCTCAGTCTCCCAGATCTTCCCCATCTCTGGAACTGTTCAACAAAATTTAATGTTAATAATAATGACCTAGAGGATGTACAGGATCTATATCAGATAGACTGTAAACAGTCATTTTCTATCTACATTAAGTCAGAAAATGAAACTTGAAAATATGCCCAACCAATGGCATTTCCAGATAAGTTAGAACGAATCTTAGCTCCTAAGGCTGTTTAGGTTTTCACTTTGTGCCAGGAACTACTCTAGGTAAGGAAGATACAGGAGTAAGTAAGACAGAATTCTCATTATGTGAACATTTCAGGGAGGAGACACGACCATGAAAGTCAAAGTCGACAAAATGGTTTAAAAAAGTATAGAAATAACATAATTTAAAATAATAAGTGTCATGAATAAAAGAAGTAGAACTTGGCCAGGTGCGGTGGCTCACGCCTGTAATCCCAGCATTTTGGGAGGCGAGGCAGGCGGATCACGAGGTCAAGAGTTCGAGACCATCCTGGCCAACATGGTGAAACCCCGTCTCTACTAAAAATACAAACATTAGCTGGGCGAGGTGGCAGGCACCTGTAGTCCCAGCTACTCGGGAGGCTGAGGCAGGAGAATCACTTGAATCCAGGAGGCGGAGGTTGCAGTGAGCTGAGATCGCGCCACTGCACTCCAGCCTGGGTGACAGAGTGAGACCGTCTCAAAAAAAAAAAAAAAAAGAACAGAAAAGAAGGAGAACTCAGAGAACAATCATGATGGGGGGGTGGGGGTCTGCTTTAAATAGGATGGTCACAGAAGGCCTCCAAGACTGTGAGAACATTGACGCTGAGACGGGAAGGGCAAGGGGGACCAGCCCTTTGGAGGAACAGGGAAGGAGAGGAGCAAGTTCTCAGAGGACAGTGTACACAGCCCGCAGAGTGGGCAGGAAACCACTGGGAAAGCAGGACCGCAGGAAGGTTGTGTGTCACAGCCACCGAACCTGAGCACAGGTCTCGAGAGATGGGTGGGGCCGGGTTTCATCCGGAGCGAGACACGGGAGGCGCAAGGCTCAACCAAGCAGCTGTGTGCAAAGCACTGGGAGCGAGAGCCTCTCTTCAACACATGCATTAATTTTTAAAAGAGTTTGGGAAGAAAACTGAAGAGAAGAAAGGAAATGACATCTACATACATCTTTTAAAAGACAAGTTTATTTTCTTATGGAAAGGAATCCAGACTTCATGAAAGCTAGAACAGTGTGCCTCAGCTTTAATGTCATGACTGCACTTGGAAACCACCAGAGGGCATTATAAAGAATACTTAAAAGTGAAAGTACAAAAACAGTAATAAAATAAGAAGTAGAGGATGAAATACCAACTGCACAGAAAGCATTTAAAGAGGTAAAATGTTTGTTAGGTTACTGACCTTACTCATCTAACCTACCCACCTCAGAAGGCAACTTAAGATGTTACAATGATAAATATTGCTATAATATTGACAATCGAATCTGAGATTCAACCACGGGCCATTACATGTCCATGTTTGACCAGGTGCGGTGGCTCACGCCTGTAATCCCAGCACTTTGGGAGGCTGAGATGGGTGGATTGCTCGAGGTCAGAAGTTCAAGACCAGCCTGGCCAACATGATGAAACCCCGTCTCCACTAAAAATATAAATTAGCTGGGTGTGGTGGTACACGCCTGTAGTCCTAGGTACTCGGGAGGCTGAGGCAGGAGAATCGCTTGAACCAGGGAGGTGGATGTTGCAGTGAGCCAAGATCATGCCACTGCACTCCAGCCTGGGCAACAGAGCGAGACTCCGGCTCAAAAAAATTAAAAATTAAAAAAAAAAGTAAGTATGTTGATGTTCATGTGTGGTTGTTTAGATATCTTCTATTATAATTTGGACTCAACTTTCTTATTAATTTTATTTTTATACTCATACTAATATAATAAGTAGAAACAGAATACTAGAAAGTTCAATGAGTGCTTTCGGGTGAACTGGGAGTAGGTGATAGTCTACACGTTCACTATTTCTTTTTTCTCAAAGGAAAGAAATAGTCCTATCTCTGTGTATTGTCAGTGAGTCATCCAATTTAGATAACTGTCAAAAGTTATCACAAATCATTCCAGTTCTTCTGAAAGAAGAAAATTCTCAGAATCTCAGAATTATCCAAATTGAAAAAAGGCAGAAACCATTTTCAACATGAGAAGAAAACAGGATGCTTTTGAGTGAGCTGTTTCAGAGCTCTGAAGCTCTATTCAGAGAGTGCCTCAGCCGGGGGACAGTCATAGTGAGGCAGTGCTTGACCCTGGTGTACTTAATGGGATAAGCAGCATTTTCCTACCCCAGGCACAAGGAAAGAAAAAGTTTTCTCGTCTCAAACAAATGGGACTGGCACTACGGAAATCTTAAGAAAATATACATTTTCTTATATTGGTATGTGATAAGAGGTTAGGTTTATACAACTTAAGTCATGTTCAAAGTCTAAGAATTTTATATACAAGCCGGGTTAAAATACTAATACTCCAAGCTGGAATCTAGACTTGTGCTCTAAGCATTGATTCACCTTTCCTCTTAAGAGGTCCATGCAGAATAGCTAAAACAGACTCAGTGTTATCAGGTCTGTCGTGGTAGGACATGTCTTCAAGGACCTCTGGCTAGACCACGTCTTGGCTGACTCTGGAAGTGCGATTTCCTAGGGCTCACTCATTCGCAAGGTGCACTGGGGGTCCGTTCTTTCGTCCCTGCAGATAGTTATGTGGCTTGTGTGAGAGATCAAATGTGAAATTAGTTATTTTATGGTTGCAGTTGCACTAGGATAAAGTTAAAAAATCAACTACAAAGAAGCTTCTAAAGTAACTATTTCATAGCATCTTCACAGAAGCTGATGTACTACAACCAGGCAAACGAGGTCC
Source organism: Piliocolobus tephrosceles (assembly GCF_002776525.5). Classification (NCBI taxonomy): domain Eukaryota; kingdom Metazoa; phylum Chordata; class Mammalia; order Primates; family Cercopithecidae; genus Piliocolobus; species Piliocolobus tephrosceles. The sequence continues at coordinate 167,858,776 of NC_045438.1, read as the reverse complement.
CGAGGCTTCCAGGGAAGTGCACACTAGCTGACCACGTGTACATGAGGCACTGCCCTGGAGAAGGACCTGAAGCCAATCCCTGTTTTATGGCTCAGAGTTACTGAATATATGGCAGATTTTAAGAATGAGGCATAGGACCTTGACAGCAGACTCTGCTTTCTCAAACTGAACACACAATCTTTTTCCATTTGCGCATAACTGACTTGAGGCAGGTGTGTCTAACCTGCCTGCACCTGTTTCCTCCTGGGCAAGTGACTCAGTGGACGGTGGCCCAGTGATCCCTTCTGGCCTGTCTTCAAGCTTGCAGTGATAATTAGGATAGGTTTGTATAAAAGAGCTCTGAAAATAGTAAACTGAATGTATTATTATCATAGTAGCCCCAGTGATCACAAGTATTAATTTAACAAATAAAAATCCTTTATGTTTGTTCAGAGCTTTGCAGTTTACCAGGTGCTTTGGTCCACAGGACATCACTGTATCCCACCCACATCACTGTGAAGACGGGTTCTGCTCCTTGTTTACAAACTAAGACTCTAGGGTCAGACAGACCACATGGCTTCTTTAGGATTGAACTAGGTTCGATTCCAAATCAAGTGCAATAAATTTCCCCTTCATACCAGTGCTGCCCAATAGGCGTAGAATGTGAGCCACAAACATAAGCCATGTAAGAAATTTTAGATTTTCCAGTAATCACATTTTTAAAAGCTTTTTAAAAATAAACTCATAAAGTCAATTTTCATATAATCTATTTAATGCAACCTATCCAAATATTATTATTTCCCACGAAGTCAATATAAAAAGTGGACATGGCTTACATTCTGTCTTTTTGTGCAGGTGGTGCAGGTCCATACCTTTCTCTAGAGATTTAGTGTGAGGGAGAATTAACTACAGACTAGTTGCTCTTTAAATACAAATAATTGTGACAAGTAGAAACCCGATCGATTAAAATTTTCTTTCTTTTATAGTTTGAGATGGAAGTTTTGCTCTTGTCGCCCAGGCTGGAGTACAAGGGTACAGTCTCGGCTCACTGCAACCTCCGCCTCCAGGGTTCAAGTGATTCTCCTGTCTCAGCCTCCTCAGTAGCTGGGATTACAGGCATGTACCACCATACCTGCCTAATTTTTGTTTTAGTAGAGATGGGGTTTCACCATGTTGGTCAGGCTGGTCTCGAACTCCTGACCTCAGGAGATCCACCCGCCTGAGCTTCCCAAAGTGCTGGGATTACAGGCATGAGCCACAGAGCCCGGCCTAATTAAAATATTTTTATAAAATATAAAGCATTTAAAATAGAATGATAATTGACTTATCAGAAATACAAACTTCCCTAACTCATTTTAAGCATGATTTAATTTGCAAAACATTGTTAGTAAGCATTGCTTTTCTAAATCACCTGGTTATATATAAAGTAAGGTACAATGATATATTTATATTAACTTAAGATAGGACCTTGAACTTTGGAGGAATAGAATAAGTCAAAAATTCCCCAGCCTCCAGAAGACGGTTCATGAGAAGTACAGTTGGCCCTTCATGCCCCAGGTTCTGCATCTGTGAATTTCACCAGTGGTGGAACTGACTGGATAGGGAGTCCAACTTTTAGGGGCTTGAGAATCCTCAGATCTTGGTATCATGAAGGGGTCTGGAACCAGCCTGTGCTGAGGATACCAAGGGACAACTATGCAGAAATTCAAGGGAATTTAAAAATACTCTGCAGGATCATTGTTACTTGACAACCTGACTCATCACTGGTTTGTAAATCTGGGCAAGTCAAGACCATTTCATTCTAGTTTCCTTATCTGAGGCAGAAACTGCTAGTTGCCTCCTAGAATTGCTATTTCTTCTTCTTCTTTTCTTCTTCTCCTTCTTTTCTTTTTTTTCTGAGATGGAGTCTCGCTCTGTCGCCCAGGCTGGAGTGCAGTGGCCGGATCTCAGCTCACTGCAAGCTCCGCCTCCCGGGTTCAAGTGATTCTCCTGCCTCAGCCTCCCGAGTAGCTAAGACTGTGGGCGTGCGCCACCTCGCCCAGCAAAATTTTGTATTTTTAGTAGAGACGGGGTTTCAGCATGTTGGCCAGGATGGTCTCGATCTCTTGACCTCATGATCTGCCTGCGTCGGCCTCCCAAAGTGCTGGAATTACAGGTGTGAGCCACTGCACCTGACCTATCCTTTTTTCTTAATAAGGTAAGACAGAAAACAGGAGCAGCCACGTGCTCTCCCAGCCTCTATTGCTGACAGGACAGGCATGGAATGTGTTCCGACCAATTAGATGGAGAGGCGTTGTAAGCTATGGCTCCTGGGAGGGGACTGGACTTTCTTCCTGACAGCAGCCAGGCCACGAGCGACCATGAGGCCAGCCTGAGTAGGAGGCAGTGTGAAGGGTCACGGGGAAGAAGGACGGAGGCAGCCCAGGACACTGACTGCATGACCACGCTGCCAGGCTGCTGTGAGAGACAGAAGTCCCTCCCTGGTGAAAGCCACTGGGATGTTTTGGCCGCTGCCTAGCCATCGTCACGGGCACAGCTACCCACAGGACCGCGAGGAGCACCCGTAAGACAAGTGTGAAAACCCGTGACATCATGAAGATGATTTTCAAACCTAAAAGTCCCAGCTGAAAAGGTGAACATTCTAGAAACAGGTGACAGTTGGCTGCCTGGCCTGAGAATGTATCTGTAGTGGTCTGTGGTGGTTGTTTTTGTTTGTTTGGTTTGTTTTGGCTTCAGTGCCCAGCAGCATCATCTCTTCTATCCTGCTTTTCTGAAAAGCTCAAGTTGCTGAGTAATTCAGAATTAAGCATACTCTGTTTTTAAAAAAGTAATTCAAACAAAAACAGTAAGTTATACAGGATGAAAAAGGTCAACTCTAAAGAAACCCACTGTTTTCATTAATTTTTTAATATTTATGGTTAGTGTTAAGCAAATATGTCTCTGAGAAGAAAAACCTTAAGAAGCTTATATTTATTTCTATTTAGAGCTGCAACATACGGAGCATATGCTCCCCTATTAATATGATAAACCATTTATTTTAAATACACACTAATGACTAATAACTGAAAAGAATTTAAACTTACTAGAGAAGTCAGTCCTTCATTATCAACAATCCAGTCTTCTTTTTCAGCTAATCTCTTTATTTCTATATGAAAAGAAGCACACAAATACATTTTATTATATTAATTTCAGTACATTCTATACAGATTAAAAATTTATACAGGTTATGGTTTTTAATTGTTTTATATAATAGGTTTGTAAAAACTTGATGAAAGTAGGCAAAGAATATAATTTTGGTAGACTTGAAGATTTAAGTACTTATTGTTCACTGGATTATTCTAATAAGATATTAATGTAAATAACAGTTTTTACTGCATAGCCCAATTTGGGGAATTCTAGGTTAGATTTAATGACAACTTGAGATGATGATTTACTACTTATTCAGGATTCTTCACAACACTAGACATGTACAAAATAAGTCATACAATATTTTTTTTTCCTAAACTTTCTGATGAATAATTTGGATGTTTTTTGAATCCTATGCATTCCTGACAGGGGCAATATGATTCTCAGTTGGCTAAGGGAATACCACCTGCTCAAACCTTCAGCGTTGGGCAGGCTCAGGTTCCTAGGTGAGGAGGAGGTAATAAACTGAGAGGGGAATATCCAGCCTCCCACCAGGGCTCCATTCCCTTCCCGTTTACACAGTGTCACCCACCAATTCTGCAGCGGTGTAAGCTTCCTACCGAAAAAGCCTGGTAGTAGACAGTAATGGCCTGTGCCATTTTAGCAATATTCTCGACTATTTTTGAAAATATTTAATAACCAAAAGGTTGCTCTGTAAAGAAAACCTTTATTTTTTTTATGATTTTATGTAGAAAAGCCTGAAAAATTTAAAAAGTATAAAGAAAACAAGACTCATCTATGATTTCTAGAATCCAGAGAACCAACATTAACAGGGTTTCCTTTGACTGGACACTGATTTCTACAAATTAAAATTTTAAAACATACATCCATATATTTTCAAAACTTAGATCAGACTTTATGTACATTTTAGACCCTATGTTTTCTACTTAACATTTATCATCAGGATGTTCTTATATCTTTAAACGTTTTCAAGTGTATCCATCTTAGTTTCTGCATGCTCTTAATTCTCAACTAAATTGATTTGAAAACACATCACAAAAAGAAGAAACACTCCATTCAGCAGCTAGAAATAAGATGAATTAATATATTCAAATTTCCAGAAGAATAATTTTCCCTAGTTTTCAAGGATTTGGAAACTGAAAGGAGGTGGCACATTCAGATAATTGTTGTACAGTAAACATCACCAATTTATCTGAACACACCTTCCGCTGTGTGCTGCAACGTGACCATTACGCAACGTACTCGGAGATCCAAAATGAGATCCTGGATGGTCTGTAACAGGTCATTAGGAATTTCAAGGGCAGTCAACGATTCATGAGTAAGTCTGCGAACACACACATCCAAACAAAAGTGAGCAGAGTGGGATCGCAAAGCAATTCCTAGCATCACGTTCACTGTATAATAATTCCTCATGGAGCTTACAGGCTACAGCATGAGGCAGAAAACAGAAACAGAACACAGCAGGGATTGTACTGTAAGAATAATCCTGAGTTAAACAACGGAGAAGATGCATAAACAGAAGAACATTCTTGTCCAACATAAAAACCAGGAAGAGTGAGGAACTTAGCTGTCAGATGACGAACAGGAAACAGTGGAGGCAAAAGGACAAAGAGAAGGAAAAGAAGAATTTCTTCTTTACTGAACGTATTAAAAATATTCCATACTGAGTATTTTCTTTCCAAAAAGTTAAAAAAAAAAAAAAGGTTTCCCTTTCTCTGAGAATGTGTCCGCATTCACCTTACGGTCTGGACGGCATGAGCGAGCCACTGCCCGGAGAGCTCGCCCTTCACCTCCCAGCCTCCGTACTGCTTGGCTTCCCCGTCCCGGATGCTGAGGGGCAGCAGGGCTCCACGGGCCAGCTTCACCAGGGAGTGCATGACTTCCTGAATCATTTTCTAGAAAACCAGGAACAAGCATAACTGCATTCTAATGTAAGTAATTGGGTTACATTAGCTAAAAGATGCTGCCTGGGCAATAACGGATGTCTTGAATACAAGGTGAGAAAGGAAAAACCCTAACCTTTGAAGAAGCCGACATAGTTAATACCCCTCACTCACCTTAAAATCATTCTGTCTTTGCCTCACATTCTTTGATCTTTCAATCTGACCTGACTTCTCAGCAGTCTTAAAAATTAAAAAACAAAATAAAACGTATTAGCAATAATTTATAAGAAATGCTTTAGCACTTGTATATAAAGAGAACATTAAATACGATTATAACTTGATTAAAAGAAATGCTTAAGACATAATCTATGTTTCTGATTAAAGAATGATTAATTAGAAAACCTTTCTTATCCCAATGAAAAGTTATTTATCTTTCTAAAACCTTTAAGTACAATTCCCACAAATTAATCTAAGAGTTATGTTGAAACTACCAATTTTATAGGTGAATTTCATCTACCATTTTCATCAACAACGTCGTACGGTTAAACCACCAAGCATCATAGCCATGAGAACACTGTCAGCATCATTTCTCATTAGCTAGTAAAGAAACCAAAGGAAGCCTAAACTCTGAAATCTGTCATTCTATTTTTAAATACTGTAAACTATGGCTCTTCCTTCAGAGATTTTCAGTGTAATTTAGGATAAAATACATTCTATCATTCTAGAATTAATTTTTGTTGGCTTACTGATACAACTCATGTTTTTTCCAATGTCTCTTTCTCCTTAATGTATGGAAAACTACTTTATATGGACTGAAAGAGAAACCTGTTCAACTGGATTTCAGCGAACTTTTTATTCACAAATTTTCTACCTAAATATTATTATATAAAATACCCTAGAAGGACAAGCCTAGGAAGCTTTCTAAATAAAGAAGCATTAACACAATTATACAATGTAAGATAAAATTCTGACACTTCACTGACATAATGCAAAAGTTAATCTTTAAGGTTAAAACGCTCATCCATTATTGGTTAATGCACGACAAGTTAAGAGACCTTTGAAGTCAAGAACACTTGCATTATAAATTATCATGATATTGACTTTAAGTTAATTTTACAATGCAAGCAATGTTATATGCATTGTATATATATTTATTTCTGTATAAGCTATAAAAACTGCATGTAGGGTTAGTTTATATAATGAACATCTCAATGTAAGTAAAATATGGGTTAGGACTGTTGGGCGTTTTCAACAGAACTATCAGACACACCTGACAAAAAACTGGGCAGCACAGAAACAGGCAAACATCCTTCAAACTCTAGTTTCCATTTTTAAATTTTATATTAAACTATGCAGCTCTTATCATTTTTTTCTTTGTAGAAATACATTTTTGTCTTGAAAGAATTAAAGGTATGTATGAAAACTAAACCTGCAATTCATCTCAATAATCATTCAAAAAGCGAACTCCTGAGTTCATTGGTCAATAACACTCAAAATTCTTTGTACCCCAGGGCTTAACTTACACATTGATTTTTCCTTTATTTTTAAGACAAATCAGAAGGAACTGAGGTGTTTTAAGCAGGGGAGTGCTGTGAGGCCTACATTAAGAAGAGGGAATGAGGGGCCAGTGTGCGAGCATGACCAGCCAGCAGGAGGTTGCGGTGGCCCAGGTGAGCACAGCCAGGCTGAGAGAGCAGCAGGTGAGCCCAGGTGGCTGAGACAGGCTGCCTGAGGGAGAACCTACTGCCCTGGGTGCTGCAGTGAGGAAGGAGGCAGGCCCAGAGGGACTCCCATCCAATGTGCACCCGCCGGGCTAACACCAGTGGCTCTGAACGTCTGTTCAGCTGGTTTCCGTATGCCCAGTGTGACAACCGGAGTCAGAACGCGGGGGGTAGTATGGGGTGTGGGCATAGAGCAAATGAACGCCCTGCTCGCTCAGGGCATAGAGCAGATGAACCTCCTGCTCGCCAGGTGACAACTGGAATGAGAACACGGTGGGTGGCACGGGGTGTGGGCACAGAGCGAATGAGCGCCCTGCTCGCTGAGGGCACAACTGGCTCTCTTCTGCGTGTTGCAGCTTCTTAGGTCTTAGGCGTGGGCGCTTTTTATCTTTTCTGTCTGTACTGTCTAGTTTGTTCCCATGGCTTCAAATATCATTTCTACCGACTGCCTTCCAGACGCCAATCTGCAGCCCAAATGTCTCCTCTGTGACCAGATGTGAATACTGAGTAACTCCCAGGAATCTCAGTCTACCACATTATCAATGGAAATCTGAAGCTTCCTCCAAGCACGCTCTTCCTTAGGTCTTTCTGGCTTGGCAAATGGCACTCCTGCTCACTCAGGAGCCCACTGGGAGCAGTATCAGAATCCTTGCTCTCCTCTCCCTCATCTGAGCACCATTTCCAAAATGCAACCAAACCTACCAACTCGTCTCCAACTCCACTGACAAAACCTTCATCGAAACCACCACCGTTTCCTGCCTGGATGACCTCAGTGGTTTCCCCCCCATTTGTCCCCACCAATTCATTGTGAACACACCACCAAGGTGGGTTTTTTAAAACTGGAAAGCTGGCCTGTTCCCCGCCCCATGGTCTGGGATGAAGCCGCTGCCAGCTATGCCCGTCCCTGCCAGCCCTCCCGCTGCTCAGGATGCTTCTGTCCGTCGGGGCTTCCTTCCTTTTCTGATACGCTGAGCTGCCCTGCTAGTGCTGCAGGCATCCCTCTCGCTGCCTGAGACCTGCCTCCCTGCCATCCTCTGTGTGGTTTGTGTCCTTCTCCTGTGCCACACGTCAGTTTCAACATCACCTCCAGGGAGAGGCCTTCCCCAGACCTCCATTCCATTGCTGATATTCTATCTTACAACCCTATTTGTTTCTTTTATAGCTGTTACCAGAATTTTTAAAATAAAAATTAAAAAAAAATTATTTGGGTTCTGTTGCTAGAAGAGGAAAGGTCATGCTTATTTTGGTGACTGTTTTATTCATATCGTAGATATGTATGTGTGTAAATGTATGTGTATGTCTACATATTGAGTGTACATGCATGCATTTACACACGTGTTATATTACGTTTACATACATGTATACATATATGTACATGACGTGTTGTCTGTTGTGTGTGTGCATGCATGTGTGTGCATGTGTATATAATGTGTGCATGCATGTGTGTTTCAGTACCTTTTCCCTGGTGAATAAACGATTGCCTAGGGTTAAGGTTCTCCAAGACCTACTTGAATACACTTAAGAAAGTGTAAATGCCCCGAATACGCTCAGTCCCCACATGAGAGTGGCCCTGGGAGGTAGCTGTGCCAGGAGTGACCCTATGACATGCTCCTGAAAAACTTAACACCCCCAGTTCTTCGCCTGGAGGTGAAGATGTCGGTAAATAGGATGAGCAGAGACTGGAGAGCTTTGTGTGAAGGTTGGGGGTTAGGAGGACTGCTTTGCTTGTTGAATTCAGATACTGCTGCAGAGCCCAGCACCTGCTGGAATGTCAGGAGCTAAATCTTTGTCAAGGACCTTGTGATGGTTAATTTTGTGTCATCTTGGCTGGGCCACAGGGTGCTAGACATCTGGTGACACATTACTCTGGATGTGTCTGTGAGTTGTTTCTGGATAGATTAACATGCACATCAACGCACTGTGCATGGCAGAACCTCTCCTGGATGTGGGTGGGCCTCACTCAATCAGTTGAAGGCCTGAACAGCACAGAAGAGCTGATCCTCCCATGAGTCAGAGGCACTCCTCCTGAGTGCCTTCACACTGAGACACTGTGGGCTTTATGTGCCTTCACAGTTGAACTGAAACATGCGCTCTCCTTAGGTCTTGAGCCGGCTGGCATTCAAACTGGAACTGACAGCGTTGGCCATCCAGCTGGGCAATGCATCCTGCAGACCCTTGGGGCTTGTCAGTCTCCATAATGACATGTGCCAACCCCTCACAATCAACCCCTCACAATAGACCTCTTCGTGTATGTGTGTGTGTGAGTGCAGGTACGGCATACGCACCCTATTGGTTCTGTTGCCCTGGGGCCCCCTGACTCACGCAGACTGGCTCCACGGTGCTGCGGAGGGAGGCACAGGCCAGTATAAAACTGCGAGTGTCTGTCAAAGGGCATTTCTCCTGCTTGTATCCTCCACAGTACCTGACACCAAACTTTGTACATAGTAAGATTGTGCAATGGGAAGATTATTTCATAGTCATTTGTTCTATTACACACTTTTAAATCAAAGAAAAGAGTGAAAATCTGTTGTTAAAAAATATATAAAAATTAAGGCTAAATTTTGCCACAACAATTTTGCCCAACAAACAGGTGTTCATGATGGAATCTACTGGAGAGTGATTTTGTAAAATCTAAGGACTTGTCTCCAAATATATGAAAAGTAGCGGGGGAGGGGGCTAGTTGTGTGGCAGACCGCTTTCAGTTGTTACTTACTGTTTTAACTTAATAAAGAGTTGAATATCTCCAACACAATGGATTATGTAAAGTTTGCCCTATTTTTAAAAGAAAATCTAATTTTGGAATATGTAGGCATTTTAATTTACATATTATTGAGTTATGTAACTTTTTAAAATGCTTACTCTTAATATTTAACAATTATTTGGCTGTTTTTAAAGACTTTTATCTAAAAATACACTACATTTAAAATATATCTAAAGGTGAGATCTTAACCTACTATTAACCATTTCGTTAACTAGAAACCTTAACTCTTTCCTGCACACACAGACCAAAACTACTTTGTGGTGAGAGCAACGGATGGATTTCACTGTTTTGATTCACATTTGTTACTTCACATGGCCTTCACTGGCTTGAAGAACTGACTATTTTTTAAACTGTTGGAAACTTCATCTAAATTTTTAACGGATGGGCTCTTAATACAACACGATAATTTTATCACAAGAAAAATAAGAAAATTCAAGTAAATTGTGTTTAAAAACTATCATGCTTTCTTGTGTGAGATTAAATAGCTATCAAAAGCCCCAGAACTCTTCCCAGAATTTAACCCAGCATCTGGGTTTCACTTGTAGAGTCGCAAGGGGAGCAAGTGTCCCCAGCTCCTCTGCTCCTTCATACAGCCCTGCGCTTTCCTCCAGCTCTTCAGAAGAGGGCACATGGTTTCAAAACATGCCCACATCTGCAGAGCAAATTACATGTAATTAATAATTACTGCTATAAGCTTTTAAGTTTATAAACATAGGTAGAAATATCATAGGCATATCCAATTCAGCACAACCAACCAAGAGTCATTTTTTCATGTCAACATTAATGTTGTGCATGAGTTCTGAAGTAGATCATTTATTTTTCATCTACAACCAAATATTTCATTCATATATTTGCTATATAATTAGGTATCATCTGTAAGAAAGCAAAACATACTCCCTTTTCACTACAATATCCTAGATCAAAAATTCTTAGGAATCTTATGACTCAAAAAACTGCAGGGAAGGCAACTACTGTCCATGTGTGGTGGGCCACCTGCAGGAACTGATGCGAATGAGGGAAAAGCTCTTTGCTGGAAATAAACACTATGGTTTAAAATCCATGTCCTAAAAGACTAATCCTTTTTTTTTTGTTTTTTGTTTTTTTTGAGATGCATTCTCACTCTGTGGCCCAGGCTGGAGTGCAGTGGCACAATCTCAGCTCACTGCAAGCTCCACCTCCTGGGTTCCCGCCATTCTCCTGCCTCAGCCTCCCGAGTAGCTGGGACTACAGGCGCCGCCACCGCACCCAGCTAATTTTTTGTATTTTTTAGTAGAGACGGGGTTTCACCGTGTTAGCCAGGATGGTTTCAATCTCCTGATCTTGTGCTCTGCCTGCCTCAGCTTCCCAAAGTGTTGGGATTACAGGCGTGAGTCACCACGCCCGACCCTAAAAGACTAATTCTTTAGATGAGTTGATTCATCTTGACATTATTCAATTCTACTCCAGCAGTTCATCAGTCTACTATTTTCTAACGTTATAAAATTCATCATTTGTTCACAGTTTACCGCACACCACCCAGAATTGGGCCTGACTGGCATTATCTCAACTCAGAGTGCCTGAGAAGAGTTCCAGCTTTCTTTTTTAATTGCCTATCTCATTTAATCCCTACAACCACCTTTTGAGACAGATGCCCAGACTATTCTCTTTTTGCACATGAGGAAAAGTGACTTGTTTGAGGTCATATAGCTACTAAGTGACAGGGCTTTATAACACTTTAATCTTTGATGATGGCTAGAGATGTTGGGCCTCTACATTTTAAAAACTCACTTAAATCTAACATTTTTAAGACCAGAAATGCACAGTGACTCAGCTCCACCTCTAGTCGGGTCCGTATACACACCTCACTGAAGAGGCTTCCATTAACGTAGGAGATCCAGAGCTTCCAGAAGTTAGGCAGCTGGCTCAAGACGAGTTTGGTCAATTTTTCAACAAAGGCCACCCTGTGGGGAGTTCTGTATCTCCATGCTAAGGGGGAAAAGAATAAAACACTATGATTATACTTTTGAATCAAGAAAACATCTTTGAGCATATTCGTGCACCCCCCTCCACCCCCCGCCCAAACTCAAACATGCACTAGGAATAGCCTGAGTCTGCGTGGAAGCTCGCAGCCCACTTGGCTGACACTCGTCACCAGACACTCCCGCTTTCCTCCTTGTCCTCTGGCAAGGAAGAGCCCCTCCCCATCATGGCTGACCAGCAGGCCAGGGCGAGGGACCAGGCAGCCATAGCCTCAGGACTGGGAGGGCTACGGAGAGGAGGTGCTTTGACTTGTCAGCCTTGTCCTCTGGATAGTATACGTCTCTTCAAAAAGCCATACCTTCCAACTGCAAAGGCAGGCAAAGGCAGGGGCTCTCTGCAGTCAGTTGTGAAATTCCAGCTAATATCAGCCTGCGAGAAATGCCATCATACACCCCCGGAAGTGAGAATGCAGGAAGGCATCCAGTTGTCACAAAGAAACATTCAAGTGCAATCACATACTAAATAACCCCACCAATAATCAAGAAATTTAAGAAAAACTAGAAACACTGAAACCTCTTTGGCTATACATCATTTAACACAGCTATTGTTGTCACTGGGAAATAAGGGCTTAGACTTCTTGTGGGAAGAATAGGTTCATGGGAATAAAGCAAGTGTAGAAATTCAGGACCCACTACCCATCTCCTCTGCCTCTCGTCTTTCTTTTTACCCCCAGGGCCATGCCTTCGCCCGGCTCCCTCCCACCTGCCTCCTGCCCCGCACTCCACTCGGTGGCCATGGCGGGGCACTGCAGGGTCCACCCTGTCCAGTCCACAGCACAGCGATGCCGCGGATCAGGCTCTTAACTCCTACTCAGCAGCTTCAGGGGCCGGTGGACTCCCACGAGAACTTTCATTCCCTCGGCCAGGCTAACTGCTAGCTTCCTTTCCAAATACCCTCGAGCAAAAGGATTTGCTGTTGTTAGTTCGGTGAAGGAGGGGCAAATGTTATAAACTGTCTTAAGAAAATTTATGTGTATTACTTTATATACTTATAAATTATTAATATATCTATTAATTTATTTATGTAATTATTTTATTAACGATTTAATAATTTAGTTATTTGATCAGGTAATAACGGTTAGAAAATAACACTTGAAAGGTACACAGTGAAAAGTCTACCTCCTGCCCCACCACTCCCACATGCCTAGTTCCCAGCTGGAAGAAACCACTGTCACTAGTTACTTGTGACTCTTTCTGAAATACTTTTTATATACACAAGCAAGTATAAATGTGTTTTTCCCCCCCCAACTGTTCGTCACACGTTTTTGGTTTTGACACAGATGAAAGCATGCCAAACACACTCTTTCGAAGCTTGGCTTTTTCCGTGGAGCGAGCTGGACCCTGGAGTTCTTCTGTGTTCAAACATAAGGCAAAGGCTTCCTCTTTTTCTCCCCACAGTTCACTGCCTTTCACGTTTTGGATGTATCGTAATTTAACAAGTTCCCTTCCAATGGACAAGACTGTCTTTGGTCTTTTGCAATTAAAATTAATGTTTCAACCAATAACTGTATACCTACATCATTTAGCACATGCTCAAGTGTAAGCGTAGAAAACTTCCAGAACAAGAATTGCTGGGACAAAGAGCACCTGGAGTTGTAATTTTGATAGACATTACTGAATTGCCCCTAAAGGGTTATTTACACTTCCACCAGTGTGACATGTGCAAGTAGTGGCCTCATCAATGAACAAACAACATAGAAAACCCAAAACAAAATGATAAGCACTCAGAGTTTTTGCCAACCTCATATCTCATTGCAGTGTTACACTCCCTTTCTTCTCACTATTGTGAGGCGGAGTGTCTATCCACACGCGTAAGGACCGATGACACTTCCTCTGTGCAGGCTCTAGAGCCTCTTCATTTATTAGCCCTTTGTCTATGCTAGGGGTTGCAGGAAAACGTTTAAATTCATTTTCACAGGTGTGAAAGGAACGGTTCTTTACTTAAGGGCACACTGTAAACTTTTATTTGTTTATTCAGACAATATTTACTAAGGATGAACCGTGTGCTTATCATGTGGCTCCACTCAAGATCAAAACTCACTCTGAACCAGGCAGGCAGCTCAGGATCCAACAGAACAGCCAATTAACCTCTGAACGCTGAACCAGGCAGGCTCTGCCTTCCCAGCTCAGGATCCAACAGAACAGCCAATTAACCAATTGAATACAGCACGATGGCAATCTGAGGTGAACGAGTTTCGTCTGGAGACAGCAGTGACGGTCTCTTCTCCCCACAGTGCTTGGTAACGCCTGTTTTCCAGATGGCAGGCGGCAAGACACAGGGTGAGGCCACGGCTGTGTCAAGGGTCCAATGACAAGGTGCAAAACAGGACACGAAAATCTAAAAATGGAAGCACTGAAAGATTTGCCTTTGACTGATTTGGATGTTTGTCTCCACCAAATCTCATGTTGAAATGTGATCCCCAATGTTGGAGGAGGGTCGTGGGGGCGGGTCCCTCACAAATAGCTTGCTATCCTCGCAATAATGAGTGAGTTCTCGCTCTGTTAGTTCACACAAGATCTAGTTGTTTCACCCATTTTCCGTTTGCCCTGAGAACACTCTTGTCTCTAATCCTGATGAAATGCCATATACATTTCTATTACATCAGGATTAGAGACGAGTTCTGTTGAGAAATAATTCCAAGAACAGTTTTTATATTTTATTTTCACATTGAAAATTAGCGAGATTTGCTTCAGCCTCACAGAGCATGTTTATGTGAAATTCAGTGGGCATCAGCAGTGCGCTGCACCTTTTTCCCTGAACCGGAAACGGGTTAAAAGGGCCTGGCGTCTCCATCCTCTCCCTCGCTCCCTCTCCTGCCCTGTGACACGCTGGCTCCCCTTTCGCCTTCTGCCATGACTGGAAGCTTCCTGAGGCCTCCCACAGCAGATGCCGGTGCAATGCTTCCTATACAGCCTGCAGAACTGTGAGCCGATAACCCTCTTTTCTTTACAAACTACCCAGCCTCAGTGTTCCTTTATAGCAACACAAACAGACTAACACAGCTTAATATTGCAGCAAATGGATTCTTATATGGTATCTTTCCCAAGAATAATGTTTCAAAAGATCTCAGCTCCTCTGTGCAATTACCTTGAACATTATATAATATTAGCCGCTGTCCCACAGAATGTAGGAGCAAACAGTTCTGAGCTAACATTGTTTATTCTAACGTTTGGTGAGCTGGGAGAGGAATGAGAATCAGACAAGAAGAAGGAATACCAACAGTTATGGAAGCCTTTCATTTAGTACAAATAAATCATCCAACTTTAAGGTGCTCTTATGATGAACATTCATTTATATTAATAAAACCTTAGAAAAATCCCCTACTGCAATGCTTGTGAGAATAATATAAGACATTTTAAACAACTTTAGAGGTATCTGAATTTAATATAATGTAAGATATTTCTATTAGTGTATTTAGGTTTCTCATATCTGTGACTGAGATCACAAACGGCTCCTGACTAGTGGCTCTAATTGGGTGCATGAATGCCTGAAAGTCAATCATGTTGTATCTCAAATAGGGAAATGGTAAATATCCACTCCAGAAGGTTCAGAAATGCAACATACCTAAAATTCTAGATGTTTCATCTTAGGAAAAATTATTAACAATTATTTTATGGTTAATTAACAGCCAATCCCTCTTTCCAAACCAAAGTTTAATTTTCATCAAAAACGGTATGCTGATACTACTTTTGTTGCAAATTCCATCTTAATGCAGTTCTCACAGAATTTTTTTTCTGTGGCATTTTTAAAAAATTCAACCACAGAAAGAGTAAAACTAGACTTGAGCTAAATATGTTTAATAAACACTGATCTGCACCCAATGACTTAAAAATCAAGTAGCATTTCTTTAAACGTAGTATATATTTTAATTATTAAATTACTGGTAGTTACTATAACAAGCAAAAGAGATGACGGCTGATAATACTTAGCACTGGTAACAACACAAACTGGGGAAGTCTCCAAGAGATGAATGTCTGAAATTACACCAGTACAAATTTCAAGGACCCAGTGGCAGTAGCGGGAGATACTCACTGTCGTGTCGACCAGACTGAAAGCTGCTGCCCCTCTTCAGGGACGCTGTCTGACTGAGATGGCCCAACACTGAGGGACGTGTGTCATTATCGAGATCCAACATGGGGCTGTGCAGGCCTGGGTTAGCTGGGGAAGAAAGCAGAGATTTCTGTAGGCTCTATGTACTCTTGCTTGGTTGATTTAATGGACTGCTTCTCTGAGGCTATTTCTTGCTCAATTGCTCCACTCTTAAATAAAGCAGTTATTAAATAAAATTAAAAACTATTTTCTCTAAATAGATTTTAAAAGTAATTCTCGGTTCGGCAAAACTGGGTGGTGGTGGGAGTATAAAGCTATAAACACAAAATGTAGCAGGAAAAATCGTATTTCGCAAAACAACTTTTGGCACTAGGAAAGAAAGTAATGGAGTTCGGACTCTTCTGTTTCTTTAAATGTAGCTGACTTACACATCTTTGTAGCATAAATCTCCTCTGACTTCTCCCTTAATGCCACACTTTACATTTAAATCCCCAAATCCCACCATTTGTTTCTTGGACACGTGATTTCACTCCCTATTGCTATTCTTGATGCCAGTCATCTAGTGTGGATCCTTTTCATCTCACACTTCATATCCCAGAAGCCAGAACATTCTACTGCTATCAAATTGTCTTTATTGTCTCACACTCAAATACTGCTTTTGTGATTCTCTTCTCAGAGGTCTTCCAGAAAATAGGCAGGATAAAGTCTACCCCAACGTTTTCCAATCCAAATTAGGCGGAGAATTAGGAAACAATTTTTCCAAAATGGATCACAAAAGCCATTAGGAATAGAATTCCATGTTGCCAAACCAGTTAGTAAGGACATTGGCTTGAAGTGGTAAAATTTACCTTGTTAGTCTAAAACACCACTCTAAGCTCTTTAGCTGAGTATTCAAAGAGCTTTAAAATAAACTGAACTCAGTGTGCATTTACAGATATTTACAGTAGTGTGCATAGGACACTTAAATATTCTCCCTACAGAAATGCACCTTACATTTTCCTGCCTTATTTGCTATCCTTTCTATTGGAAAGGCTTCACTCATTTTTTTCCTCTTCATCCATTTAAACCCACATCCTGAAAGACACCACTTGAAATACAGCTATTACACAAGGTCAAGGTCACCTCTTACTCATCTACCTAAAGTGCTACCTATATTTTCTGCCCTTTGACAGCAGCGAGAATGTATATAATTTAACTGACTTCACATTCTACCGTCTGTAGTTCATTAACAGCTACGTATTGCCTGTCTCCACCAAAGACTGCTGTTTTCTCAGGGATAAGAAGTAAACGTGTCTCCACGTTCCCCACAGTCACTGGACCTTCCACAAATAACTCCCGCCACAGGTAGTAAGTGACTGACACTAAAAAACATATATTTTATTTTATAACTGAATAGAATATTAAAAGCCTATGGATTTGTTTTCAGGTGCTAATATAAAACATATTTACAAATTAAAGTAGTATTTTTGTGCCTCTGATAATGCAAACTATTCAATAACATTTAACAGGTATTCACTGAGCACCCTCCCACATGCGAGGAACTGCAGGCCCAGGGATAAAGTGATGAATCATATCTAAGGCCCTGCTCTCAAGATGTTTACATTTGGTGGTAGAGGCAGAAAATAAACCAATAGATAATAAACAACAAAACTATAGCAAAAAACCGCTAAGCAGAGGAGGTACATAGTGACTGTGCGGTGAGAAAAGGCCTGATCTCAGCGAGGCTGCTGGACGTGGCACATATCGCCTCTCTCTCCGGATCCTCACAGATTCTCGCTGGTAGGTCTTCAAAAGAAATTAAATCATTTGAACAAATTTTTTAGTGCAACAGAAACTTTTTTGAAGACTTATTATGTTTTGGCCACTGTGCTAAATAAATGCTGTGCATACATTTGTATTTTGGAAAATATTACAGCTAAGATAAGAAGACTTATATAACCCATTATGTTACCAAAAAAAAGTGATACAGAGTAAAAAAAATACAGTGAAGAAAGTATTATTTTTCTAATTGACTTTTTTCATACAAAAATACATTTGTGTGTGAACGTTTTAGTGATTTATGACATTTTCCTTTGAAGTTTATACAGGTATCACTTCTATCAGTTGTGGGATTCAGGAAATTAATATCAAAATATGAATTTTCTAACATACTTTAAAGAGAAAAATAAAGGGGCCCAAACTTAGTATCACATTAAAAATACATATAAAAACTTATAATTTACATTAAAATGTACATTTTTAAAGTATAAAAAACGCTTTAAAATGTTACATTTCACTTACTTTTGAAGGTTTCAGGACTATGAATTTGTGATTAAGAAGGAAAACACTTCCTAGTTTCCTAAAAGTACACATATACCATTTCTGCAAAAATACAATTATTTCAGAAAAAGTTTCCTCCTCATAACTGGTATTTATATAACTTTATTTTTTTATTTAAAAAAAAATTTTTTTTTGAGACGGAGTCTCGCTCTGCCGCCCAGGCTGGAGTGCAGTGGCCGGATCTCAGCTCACTGCAAGCTCCGCCTCCCGGGTTTACACCATTCTCCTGCCTCAGCCTCCCAAGTAGCTGGGACTACAGGCGCCCGCCACCACACCCGGCTAGTTTTTTGTATTTTTAGTAGAGACGGGGTTTCACCATGTTAGCCAGGATGGTCTCGATCTCCTGACCTTGTGATCCGCCCGTCTCGGCCTCCCAAAGTGCTGGGATTACAGGCTTGAGCCACCACGCCCGGCCTATTTGTATAACTTTAAATTGTTTAATATTAAACCATTTGTATAGTTTAAATACATCTTGAGTTTTGCAATGGTTAAAAGACTGATATATTTTTTCCTTTAATAACAGAAACTGTATTACTATGCTTTTGTTCTATTAGAAACCACATCATCAGTTTTCTGTATCAGGAAAAGAAAGGTAACCATGGAGGAATTTTCCAGTTGGTGCCCTGGCATTACCGTAAGTACAACACAGCAGCACGGAGCTGGAACAGCACATGCCCCTCAGGACTAACCAGCATCTGGAATACATTTGGAAGATGTGTTTTTGCTGAGTGTCCAGAAGGCAGCGCTTCACGGCTGCACACAAATGCGTAATATGCCCTGTCAGCTAAACAGTGGGTACCAGCTTAGAAATGTATTTCACTCCCTAACACTGGCATTTTTCTGACTGTCAAAAAATGATCTCAGAAAGAGTTATTTTATAGAGAATTAAAAAGCTTATGTTTTGAAAAGTAATACAAACGTTTTAAGTATCAGCTGTCATAAATTATTTATGACCAAGTGTCCAAAAAAAAAGCTCGATAATTCTGACACTCCTCTTAAATTACATGACTTAGTATTTCTAACTCACAAAATTATTACAAATATGAACTGGTTTCATGGTAAGCATTTCTATTAAAAACAGAAAAAAACATACTTTCTATAAAATATAAAATCAGCAAAAGGCTTTAAATATTTCACATATCAGTCTATTTTGTCTTGTTTCACCTTACAATATGATAGCAATATCTCATTTAAAAAAAACTATACACACACCTAAAGCATATGGTGGTCAGGTGCAGTTTTTTTTGTTTTTTGTTTTTTAAGATGAAGTGTCACTCTGTTGCTCAAGCTGGAGTGCAGTGGCATGATCTTGGCTCACTGCAACCTCCAACTCCCGGGTACAAGTGATTCTCCTGCCTCAGCCTCCCAAGTAGCTGAGACTACAGGCATGCGCCACCACGCCCAGCTCATTTTTGTAGTTTTAGTAGAGACAGGGTTTCACTATGTTGGCCAGGCTGGTCTTGAACTCCTGACCTTGTGATCTGCCCACGTCAGCCTCCCCAAGTGCTGGGTTTACAGGTGTGAGCCACTGTGCCCGGCCCCGGGTGCAGTTTTTAACATCCCACAACAACATAAAATTGTGTTTGACTCTGCCCTTTTCAAACTAATGCTGCATTGATAGGAGTTTTGAGAGGTGACTTGTTTTCTTGGCAGTAAATTTTCTCTAGAAATTAACTGCTCCTAGAATTTTTTTTCTGGATGAAAATTTTTTAAAAGCCTTTTTTCAAGTAGGAAATTATTACCTTTGGCCCTGCTGAAAAGGGGATAACTATTTTTCATTTGGGCCAATACTACCAAATTGTTCCCTAAGTTTGAAATTGAGCCAGGGACTGACTAACTGTATTGAGAATTTTCAGGGTCGTGCAGTTGGTATCAGGTTCTGTAGCAGCCCACGGAGCCGTTGACCTATCCTGTAAAATATACCTGTAAAGATTAGGGCTTCATACTATGCAATTTTAAAAGTCTTCTTAGCTATAAAATTCTGACTCTATGACTCAACGTTTAAATCTGAAACCTGAAATCACCACCGAAAACGACACAGAAAAGACATTGATTCTGATCACTATTTGTACAATTTAGGACCCTGATCAGTGGTGGTGTCATTTTAAATGTATAAAAAGTTTGCCTCTACACATGGAGCAAGTGTGAAAATTATGTCTTAAAATGGAAATTACATCCCCAAAATACTAAAAGCAATAAAAAAAGTAACAGTGTGGCCGGGCATGGTAACTCATGCCTATAATCCCAGCACTTTGGGAGGCCAAGGCGGGCGGATCATTTGAGGTCAGGAGTTCGAGACCAGTCTGACCAACAGGGTGAAACTCCGTCTCTACTAAAAATACAAAAAGATTGGCCAGCGTGGTGGCATGTGCCTGTAGTCCCAGCTACTCGGGAGGCTGAGGCACGAGCATTGCTTGAACCTGGGAGACAGAGACTGCAGTGTGCCAAGATCACCTCACTGCACTCCAGCCTGTGAGACTCTGTCTCAAAAAAAAAAAAAAAAAAACGGCACAGTGAAAACTGTAACAGAATTTTATAATATTTGTTACGGACTTCAGTCTGGCTATTTTAAAGATAGTAAGCACAGTAATAAACACACTCAAATGAGTAAGTACTTGTAAGATCAAACACATGTGGTTGTAATCTCTCAACGAGGGGTAACTACAGCTTACTCTGAATACAAAATTGCAAACAGGCACATCACCCTGTAGCATGGGAAACCGTCACTATAGTATTTCTAATGACAGAATTGTATGTGATGTTTGCAGGAATTATACAAAACAAAATTCTGGAAATAAATATTCTTAGGATCTAGCTATATCTTTTAACTTCCCCACACTAGTATTTGAGTTGTTATTTTGTCAATATATCAAAGAAAAGATACACATGTTATGGCAAATGCCTGGAATTAGTATCTTGGAAGGAAAAAAAAATCCTTAACATTAAAAAAAGACACAACGAAGTTTTTAACTACTGGAAGTCAAAAGTTAGTATTTTATTTTTCCAGTTAAATAATGCTTCTATAATGTATGCTTGCAACATCCTCAAAATTCTTTTTCTAATTTTAAGTATGCAGATACATTTAACAAATTATAAACAAACATAAAATTAGAAAAAAATACCTCTGGAAATTTTAACGAGAGAAAAATAGTTGGAAAATTTGTTTTCGGAAGTTGCAGAAATAATTTTCTTCAGAACACTAATGAAACAATCCTAGTCACTTCACTAGAAGTGTAGAAATAATCAAAAATTTAAAATTTATTATTTTTCTAAAAGAAAGTAAACAATCTTTGATAATTTGCCGTGAACAAGTTGAAACATCTGCTATTTTTTCCAACAACTGTGAAATTTCTACCATAGTAAGACTTCAGCTTTATCTTAAACTATAGATCTGAAAAAATCTTCCGGAAAGCTCAGAAACTTAAAAGGTTTATATTAAAACTCTAAAAATCCTACAACACTGCAAAAAACTGATAAGGACGTTAAGAAGACTCTATAGAAAATGCTTATTATACCTAGAGTTCTGTAGGACTTTCAGGAAACCTTATCAGTCAAATCCTTTCCATTCAAAGCTGTGCAAGTCCTTCTGATTTTGATAGTATTTTTAAAACACACTCTACACCACACACAGGGCAGGAGAGACCCTTCTTAAGGGAAGCCTGCCGAGGCGGAGCCAGGTGAACAAGATTACTGTATTTTCTCATCCTTCGTGCCGACTACAGCAAGTTTTCTCACAGCCTACAACAGTGTGGGGAACACCGATTTGCAGCCTCAGACTCTCAGAAGGGCGGCCGACTTCCTCACGGTCCTTAAACACCTTTGAACACATCTTCCTGCACACAGCGGGCCCTTGTCCTGCGCAGCGGCCCGACCACCCACTGTTGCTTGTTGACCAAACACGGGCCGGGAGCCTCCACAGACACAGGCAGGATGGGATTCCTTTCAAGCACACCACACACAGGAATTTCAATGCCAAAGCTGGGGGTGGGGAGGGCGTATCAAGGCAGATTACAAATTCCTCACGAATTAGACCTGTGTCAGCAGATAAAAATGCTTTTTGATCTTCTGATTATACATGTATACATATACATATATATGTATATATATAACATTTTTAAAGTTCTGACAGAGGCATTTCCTTAATTTAAAGAGAATCATTTAATCCAAATTAAACAAAGGGAGGCATGTTAAGAAGCCCCGGTTAACTCACTCACTCAGGACTGTCCTTCACAGGCTCCAGGCAGCTTTCAGATGTGCATTTCCATATCATTCAAAGCAAGGGTTCAAAAAAGGAAATGTAAATTAAAAGCAAAACTACAGGTATAAACTTTGAAGAAGCATTTATTAGCTACCATTGGCTAGTTATGCAAGAATCATATATTTGTAATAAGTAAGCTGGATAACTGAATAATCAAAACGAAATGTATGCTTTTGTTAAAGTCCTATGTCTTTTAGTAGTTTCATATAGATTTACATGCAGAAAAATGCTTAGAACATATAAATAAAGGAATTACAAAACTGACAGAACACAGAACAAAAATACTTCTAATAATCAGTATTTTTAAATTACCAAGTAAAGTTAGTATTCGATGTGTTTGACATTCATCATCAAACATTTGTTTCTGTGAAGGCCGGGGACAAGTTTAGACATGAAATGACTTCCGGCTGCCAGAAGTCTTCTTCCACATGCATAGTAAGCCAGGGCAGGAGAAAAGAACCAGCTGCTACAACCACAAACTGAAAAGGTCCTTTTCACATGGCCTTTTTGGCCTGTCTGATCTAAAAGAGATAGATTATTCATTGTAAGGTGAATAGAATCTATTATAAAACAGGAGAAACAAAAAAAGAGACCTTAATCCAACTTTTTCCTGTGATATTCAACAGCTGTTACTTTACTACATGGGGATCTACAAATGAGTGCTATACTATTCCAAAAAAAATCAAATTCTCAAGTCTCAGGTTACTGACTTCAAAAAAAAAAACTGCTTAATTATTACAAGTATTTATTAGTCTTAATTTTAATTTGGAAGATAAATTGCTTTCAAATTAGAGTTTAAATCAAACCATTATGTAAAATGATTATGCAAAAACTTGCTGATCTGCACTCTGGTCATTACAACTGTTTACACAAACTTATGCTATTCACAAATAACAGTAACAGTTTCTAATGATATGTGTCTATTCACAAATAACAGCAACAGTTTCTAATGATATGCGTTTCAAGTCTAAGTTGTGGCATATTAAATATCACCTGGGTTTTTTTCTTTCTCTGAAACAGTGACAAAAGGAAAAGGAAAATCAGAGCACTGGCTTGCTGGAGGGAAGATCATTTTGATTGCAATCATAAACTGGTACTCTTCTTCCACTTCCCTCTCCTGAATCTACTTTCTCACTGTGTGGCATATACACTGTAGACAGAGTATAGCTTATACCTCTTAAAGCAGGTAAATAGAACCCCACTAAGCATTTCATCTTCTAAAGACAATTTTGAAAAACTCTGTCATCACAGCATGCACACGAACAAGTGCACAGCAGAAGTCTCCCCGGAGGTCGGCCCATTGGCAGCTGCACACAGCTCACAAAGACACCACCCAAGCGCTGAGCTGCAGGAAGGGAAGATGGACATAAACCAGCATCTTGTATCTGTACTTGCTGCAGTTGTGCCTTTCCTTTTTTTAAACCAACCTCTCTCATCCTGGGTTCATGCTGTGATAAATATTCAGGAAGAAACAATTTTTTAAATCTCTAGAAAACTGACTCCATAAAAAAGAAGCTTCCTAACGTACAACCTCATTATAACTTTAAAATTAAAATTATAATTTTGTTAAAAGATTTAGCATATATACAACAATACACTTGTACTGACTTTTTAACTATGAAAATATTTGTATGGTTCCATAGAAAATTCAGTGAATCTGCTAATGGTTTCCTAACGGAGGTTCTAATTTAATGTCGCATACAGGAATATGCGAAAAGTTTAATTACACTATGTAAATTCAAAACCATAAACTGTAATAATATGATTTATGCACATATGTTATGAGCTTGTGTTGAAAATACGGACTTTGTGTACCTCAAGGTTCTTGGAGTAACAGAAATGTTTTTACTTCTTTCAGCAAGTAACTAATACTCCAGTGAGTGTCAGAAGTTATGAAGAGGGTAGATACTTAGCACAGCCTGTTCTTCAGGTTTCTTTCTGTAATATCACAGCCCCAGCACTGTGATGACTCAAACCGCTCGAGATGGGACACATCATATCTACGTTTTCAGAGAGAACCCGAGCCAGGTACAAATATCTTCTCCTCTGCTCTGTGGCTGTTCCGGAGGACTTACTGCTTACCTAACACTGTGGCTCCTATTCTAAATGTTGCCTACTGAACCCTAATTCTAGTTATGTCCTTTTGAGAAGTTCTAATTAAGCACCTCTCTGAAAGAAGGGAATGCTTACCCTGTGTAGCCTGATGCCTTTTCCCTTAAGTTATCAGACGTAGCCAGCATATATTTTAACTCACATTCAGAACAAAGGAAAAAACACCTTTGAAGACCACCTTTAAAAATCCTGTTTGTGAATGTCAGTAGGGGGTTAACCAAAGGCTTTTCCTGGCAGGAAACCTCTGAAGACTCAGTCTAATTTTGGACCTATTTCACAGGAATTTTAAGAGGCGGGTGACACTCTTAAAAGGTAGTAAAAGTTTAACATGTACAACAATTCAGAACACAAGGCTGCTTTGAACATAGGGGAAGAGAAGCAACATGGTTAACCTGTTCAGCCCAGAAAAACACAATAAACTCTTCCATCAGCATTTCAAAGGTTTCAAGATGAGTTTTTAACATATTACCCTTAGTTTGCTCTTGTTTTTCCCATCTTTTTTCACCCTTAGAAAAACCTAAAAGATCATATTTGGGCTACAGAGTTGCCCAGATACGATGGGCAGAGGCATGTGGAGTGTCTGGAGGCCAAGGCCCAGGGGCGTGTAAGGTGCAAGGGTAAGCTCCCGTCCTGTCCTCATGCTGTGCTCCGAAGGGCACCGTCTGCCAGCACCAGTGTATATTATTACTACAAAAACGAGTCCAGAGAACGGTCTAAGGCAGGACTCAGGAATATCAACCGTTCGGCAAACTCTGCTGCCAAATGCTTCATCTACAAAAGGATCTTTTTGGAAAAAGGCGCCTTTGTAAGTAGGACGGCTGTCTCTGGGAAAAAGGTGGCTTTGTAGGTAGGACGGCTGTCTCTGAAAACCCATCACCATCTTTGCTCATAAAATTTTCTCTGAATACCACAGGGCTACATACAATTAACATTTTTTTTTCCCCAAACCACCAAAGTGAAAAGCAAAAGTCTTTGCTTTAAAAAAGCAGACTTAAAAAAATATTTATATGTTAGATTTCTTAGATTCACACACAAAGACCACATTTACTTTAAAAAGTTATCAAGAATTATTTTTCTGTTTGAAATATTTATAGTCTACCCATTTAAAACTGCATTTCATTTCACAAAGCTATTCTTGTTCTTATCCATTGTTCTGCTAGTGGATTTACTTAAACAAGTTTACAGTGTTAGTAGTCTAAGTAGTGATATTATAATAAAGGAACTACTTAAAACTTGCTTTCTTTATGTTGGAATGTAGTAAGCTTTCATTTTAAAAGCTGGCTCCTGAGAAAACCCACATAAAAACAATGTAGTTTTACAACAAAGTACCAGATAAAATGTAGGCAGTCCTTTTACAGCAAATCATTTCTAAGCCATTTCTTACTTTAGTAATTGCCTTTTCAAATGCTCCAGCCTTCAGTGGACAGCTATAATCAATTCAAGGAAACAGCAGGTGCCACGCAAACAAGTAAGTACTCTGTTACCAAGCACTAGGCATCAGAAAAGAACCAGACACACTCCAATCAAGGGAGGGGTGGCATCCGCTGCAGGCTGCGGGCTCTGCAACTTTACATCCAACTTACTGGCCTTGAGTTCCTCTGGCTCTGGTGGGCGCACAGTGGGCCTTCCCAGGGACAGCCTTGCATTCCCAGGATCCCTCCTGGGGTACTGGATGCTCTCTCACTCATCTCCATTTTCTTAACTTGCTCATTCTCAGAGCATTGATTTACACTGCATATATAATGTTAGGAGTGAGTGATGAGGTCTACATACAATTTCCTTAATAGAATTCACCTATGTATAGCAAAATAGCATAAAAGTAATAAAGACCAGAAGCACTTCATCTAGCTTGGCTACTTTCAGGCGCAGCTCTTCATGAATCCCCAAGTACCAGCCAGCCTTCCCTTACCAGGGGAATGCTCATCGGTTCTGACTCCAGTGAGAAATCCTGCTTGAGGCAGTATTCGCTCCAACAGCGAAACAGAGGGAGGTGTTCAGTCACCTATTTCCCTAACTCACCGGTCTGGAGGGAGTGTGATCAGGTGAGAGGGGGAGACCTGGACACTCACTAGTCCCATCCCTACTCAGGATACAGAAGACGAGGGTCTGTCCCCTGGCTTCTATGAGATACCTTTGTCACACGCGAAATAGATCTAAAGTCACCCACAAAACAACAGTTTCCCAGATTTCTTCCCCATCTAAAATGTCACAATTATGAGAGGATGCTCAAAAGAAATTCTAAATAATATTTAGTAGGTCTTCCCCCATATTACCTTACATTTATGTTACATATAATTAGGACAATACTAAATTTTCCACCAAGGGTCCCTCGTCAACAACAGTTGTAGATTACATAAAAGAAAATTTCTGTGTATTCCCAGCAAATGTATAATTAAGGCAAATATTTTATATAAACACACGCACACATATACATACATAGGTACAATGACATTACCTGTAGATGTAAATGTAGATATGTGTTTTTTTTTTTTTTTTTTTTTTTTTTTGAGAGGGAGTCTCGGTCTGTCGCCCAGGCTGGAGTGCAGTGGTGTGATCTCAGCTCACTGCAAGCTCCGCCTCCCGGGTTCACGCCATTCTCCTGCCTCAGCCTCCCGAGTAGCTGGGACTACAGGGGCCCGCCACCTCGCCCGGCTAATTTTTTCTATTTTTAGTAGAGACGGGGTTTCACCGTGTTAGCCAGGATGGCCTCGATCTCCTGAGCTCGTGATCCACCTGCCTCAGCCTCCCAAAGTGCTGGGATTACAGGCGTGAGCCACCACGCCCGGCTGTAGATATGTGTATATTAAAGGTAACATGTGTGCAATGACATACACATATAAAAATGATAAACAGAAAAATACCGAAGTGCAAAGTGGTCAAAGCAAACTCTATTTCACTAATGGCGAATTCTCCTTCCATTTGAGGAAACGTTCTGTCTGCATCTACGCCACATCTCACTTACCATTTGCCTATGCACTGAGTATCATCAGCTCAAAGGCAATGGTATCAATGCACTCAGAAAGATATCGAAGAAATTAAACTTCTGAATTTGAAATTGGAGAATTTCATATTTAAAAAGTATTCATATTTTAAGTAATGGTCATGGTATTTTGGCTACAGTTTTTAAAAAGAATCCTTATTTCTAAGAATTATATACTGAATTAATTATGGATAAAATGATGTGATCTGTTTTAGAATAATCCAGAGTGAGGAAGGGGAGAGAAGCAGGTAAGACTGGCTATGAGTTGATAAAATAAGACTGGCTATGAATTGGTAACTGCTGAAGTCAGGGTGAGTACATGGGGTATTGTTACATTATCCGTTCTGCTTTTAAATATATGTGGGATTTTCCAAAATTTAATAGTGAAAATCACTTCTGACCTAAGTTCAAAAAACCACCCCAATTTTCCAGTTAAAAGGCTCTCATGTGCTAGAATCACCTACATTTCGATTAGCAGTTTACTGACAATGACAGAGGGGACAGTTAAGCATGTTCTGAATGTCAAAAGAAAAAACAAAATGTGAATTTAAGACATTTATATTGTACTGACATTAAAATTGTAAAGTTCAAAGAGTTGTAAGGAATTGTTTCTCCTTTTTTTTTTTTTTTGAGATGGGGTCTTGCTCTGTTGCCCAGGCTGGAGTGCAGTGGTATGATCTTGGCTCACCACAACCTCTGCCTCCTGGGTTCAAGTGATTCTCCTGCCTCAGCCTCCTGAGTAGCTGGGCCTATAGGCACGTGCCACCATGCCTGGCTAATTTTTGTATTTTTAGTAGAGATGGGGTTTCACTATGTTGGCCGGGCTGATCTCAAACTCCTGACCTTGTGATCCACCCGCCTCGGCCTCCCAAAGTGTTGGGATTACAGGCGTGAGGCACCGCACCGGCCCTCCACTTTCTAATGAAAAGATGAAATAATGTAAGTAACCCGAGGAACTGCTCCCATTTCATGCACATTCTTTCGATTATTTCCCAAGTGATGAACAAGGTACGCAACAAGCTTGCTCAGAGTGAGTTACACAAAAGCTTATGTCACCTTTTCTTTTTCCAAAATGCTGACTCCAAGCAATTTAGAATGAATATATATATAGCAGTACGTGAAGACATCAGGGAAAGGAAGATGAAGGCGTGTTTCCCTCTATCTCTGAGACAGATTCAGACCTTTGGTGACGGATATTTAGGTAAAGAAATGACAAGATAGATGAAATTTTCTGGAATTTTTCCAGTTATGTTGTCTTCATAAATTACACACGTATTCCAGAAATTCAAATATTTTCATACCAAATTATGTATTCAGATTGTTTCCTGTAAGTGTAAGTAGGAAAATCCTCGGTCAGACCACATATCCTACCTGTACCCAGTGAATATGGTGACTGCATTCATCACCACCTTTGCCGGAGAGCAGTGACATTTGTTGGGCACCTGCAAAGTGTCTGGAACGCGTCTCAGTGCCTATTTAGAGAAGTGACTGTCGTCGTTTAAGGTTCAACTGAGCTTTCACCTCCTCTAGGAGACTTCCCTGGACTTCCCCGCAACCAGACTGCACCCTCCTGTCACACATTTTCACAAATTCTGTACTCCCCACTTTCTCACACTTTTCACTATCCCGACCGAATACATGCCCACGTGATTTTTTAGGTGAGTGTTTCTCACTAGACCACAAGCTCCAAGAGGCCAGCTCGCACTGCACTTCCTGCCCCAGGCACGGCAGCCAGCGCCCTGGTGGATCAGCCCTGGCTGCACCTGAACCACCCGGGAGCTTGAAAATGCCTACGCCTGGGCTCCAGCCACAGAGACTAGAATGTGCTTGGCACGGAGGGAAGGGGTAAGGCCAAGAATTGAGAATTGGTTGTTAAAAAGCCCCAGTGGACTCTGATGGGTCCTTAAGGTTGAGAGCTCTGCTGAACAGAGTAGACTCAAAAATTATTAGTGGAATCAACAGAGAAATAAATATGTACGGTTCTCTAAATATTCCCAAAGACTACAGACTGTGTGTAACATTTGCTGTCATTTTCACTTGCTAAAAAAATATAAAATAATAAATAACATTAATGGGGATGTTGACATGGCTTCAGCAGAGATATTTGGGTTTTCTTAAATATCAAGCCTAGAAAAAATGGAATCAGAGCTGGAAAGTACTCAAACCCCAGCCAGCTAATTCATGACAAAACTATGCTAGAAATAAACAATGGTGACCTCTCCATTGTACTTCCTTCTTTGCCAAGACTGCTCTCCTGTTACAGCTCCTAATCCTCCTGGGGACCTGATGAGGACCACTACTCTTTTATGTTATCCAGTTAGGGGCTCAGGCCACTGACCCTGCATTTGCCAGAGTCACCACCAACAGCCTAAGAGCAATCACAAGGACATTTCTCTTTCATCTTCTGCCTCGTCTCAGAGATTTTGCTGACCACTCCCTTCTGCATTTCCCTCCTGCCATGACCACCCTTCTTTGTTTCCTTCACAGGCTTCTCCTCCTCTACCAGTCCCTTAAACGTTACTTGTCAGGACTCTTCCCTGGGTTTGCTTCTTTGTTCATCTTCCTGGGTAAACGCGGGAGTTCCAAGGGACCACCTGTACGCCCTCCGTGCCCAAATTTCTCAGTCTCTAAATCCAACTACTTCCATCTCTACCTACATGTCAGATAACCCCAAGTCAAGCTGTCCAAACAAAGGGGCAGAATCACTTTTCTCCCCCATGTTCCCTAACTCAATGGCACCACCACCCTAACTAGCTGCCAGGCAGCCATCTGGAAATCACGGCTCATCCCTTCCTCCTCTTCATTCGTCCATCATCCAGCCCTATCAATTCGATTCCTGAACGGCCCTAGAGTCCATGCTCCTCCTCACATGCCCACCACCTCCACACTAGGTGGGGTGCCTGTCTCCTCACCAGCTTCGCTGCTCTGGACTTGCTCCCTCTCATCCACCCACCATGGACGGCCAGAGTCGTCATCTTTTCAAAACTAAGTCTGAGCTTGTCTTCCCCCAAACCACCGGCCGCCGCTTAAAATCTGTCACCGACTCCCCAACGCACTCCGGGGAAGTCTGAACCTGTCACAGCGGCCAAGAGAGTTCGTCTCCTCACTCCACCTCCACGCTCTAAGCTCCAGGCACACAGGATTCAGAGGGCTTTTCATGCCTGTAACCTGTGCAACATTCTCCCTTCCTGGAACAGTCTTAAATACTTTCCTCCTCTATTTCAACTGGCCAATGCAGAGAGCCTTCTGATCTCAAAAGAGATGTCACTTCCTTCAACTCTCAGAATGTCACTCCCCTGACCTCAAAACCCAGGATCAGAGGCTACTCCTAAGCACTCCAATGTCACTGGGAACTTCCCCAGTCATAGGAAACAGCACATCATATTCTAACAGCTGGCTAGTTCCCTGTCTCCCCTACTACTCTGTGAGCTTGCATGAGCCAGGCCCTTGTCTGCTGTCCTGACTACTGTGACTTTAGCACCCAACAGTGTCTGCAGCACAGCAGGCATTCAATATACTCAGTATTCTTCAGATGACAGCATACAAACGAAAGCCAATAAACCTGCATGCAAACACACCTTTGACTTCTCTCCCCCAGCTTCCCTCAGGGCCGTCACACAGGTGGTCCCTTTCTCAGGCGGAGGTGGCTAGTAAGCTACTTTTCATCCTTCCAGTTCTAACATGGAGGCTTCTCTGAGACACTCCCACACCAGCCATCTAAAGCATTCTCCTCAGTCACTCCCTTTTGGCACATCCTGATTTTCTTTTTTCTTTTCATCACCTGTCCCAGCATTTTAGTCGGTTAGTTACATGTCTAGTGGCTTTCCTTTCCTCCAGCAGTAACTCTGGGAGGCAGTGGCTCTGTCTTGCTAGCACTGGGTGCAGTGCCTGGCACACAGCAGGAGTCAACATACACGTGACGAAACGATGTGCAGACTGGCAGTTACCAAAGACTGATGTCACTTCCTCACCATCACACTGCCTGCCCCGAAATGCCAACACTGCACATCGACCACACATCACACTGCCTGCCCCGAAATGTCAACACTGCCCATCAACCACACATCACACTGCCTGCCCTGAAACGCCAACACTGCCCATCAACCACAAAAACAGATATGATACAAGAGCGGTCCCTTTTCATCAGTACAACGCTAACCAGTGGCCAAAAAACCCACAAAACAAACAAAAGACGATCAGTAGTCATTGCCTTCAACATTAAAACATTCCCAAAATGTATTTAAATGACACGAAGGACTCACATAATACACTGGAAGAGAAATCCTTGCCTTTCAGATCTTTCACATAGCCCTCTTTGCAGCTGTGCATGAGCTGAAGGATCCACTTGTGCTGGGCTCCAATGCATTGCCACGCAGGGTCACCAGGAGTATGAAGGTCAGACAGGTACCTGAAAAAGCAAGTCCAAGGTTGAGGCCAAAGGGAAACGCTGGCATATTTTAAAATCATTACTTTTTAAAGGCTAAAATTATATCAATTAGTCTCGTCCCTTGTCAAAGATTAGTCTTTAATATTTAGTTCTTAATGAAATATATTCAAATTTCTTAGCTAAGTGAGATGGCTCCTGCTTGTAATCCCAGCACTTTGGGAGGCTGAGGTGGGTGATCACCTGAGGTCAGGAGTTTGAGACCAGCCTGGCCAATGTGCTGAAACCCCGTCACTACTAAAAATACAAAAATTCGCCAAGGGTGTTGGTGGGCGCCTGTAATCCCAGCTACTCGGGCGGCTGAGGTGGGAGAATCGCTTGAACCCAAGAGGCGGAGGTTGCAGTGAGCGGAGATCTCACCACTGCACCGCAGCCTGGGCGACAGAGCGAGACGCCATCTCAAAACAAACAAACAAACAAACAATAAATAAATAGCAGAGCTTAAAATTTTTTTTCATATAATAAATGATAAAACTATTAAGAGCAGCTCTCTAAAAAGACAAGGACGATTTGCAGTGATCCCAGCTACTCGATGAGCATTTCTCTTTATATTTAGCTCACAGAGTTTTCCTCCTGAGTTTAGAGTCATTACATTAGACACAAGTGGGAGCCAGCAGACACTGGGCAAATATTTTTTAAATTTCAGCTTTTTAATTCCTTTCTGATATGAAATATGGCCACGAGATGGCAGTATGGCCCTGCTTTCTAAAACTAGCTACATGAGGGCTAACCCAACTGTGAAGAGATCTGGAGACAACTCACCTCTGAAGCCCACATTCATGACTGAGAAAATATTTCCCTAGAAAATACAGTACAGTTCGATGTTTTTCTTAGTTCCTAAATTCTTACAATATTTCAAGTCTTTGTATATAAAACACCCAAACCCATAGAGACCATTTAAATATATTTCAACAGAAAAACTTCTGTCAAATATTATTTAAGATTTGGCCCTCAGCCCTCACAAAATATAAAATATAGCAAGCTAAATCCAATTAAATCAATTCCAAGAGCATGTCCAAATGCATTCATTGTCTTACAACTGTTGTTAAGCCATACGCCGTCCTTTGTCTCTGGTCTAGAGGTTTTTGTTCAGCGGCAAACGTCATCAATGGCTCCAGGCTGACCTGGGGCCAGACCTCAGCCCCTCGGGGTGTGCCCATGCTTCCAGCCCATTCCTCCAGCGGTGAGCATGTGTTACTCAGGTATCTCAATCAGCAGCCAATCAGAGGAGAAACAAATCCACTTGGTAATATGTTAGCAACAAACAAAATGCTGAGAACACTGACATTCCCAGCTGACGGGGATGGCCTGGGTGCTGTGGGGAGCTGGATATCCAGGCATCTGCAGAGGGGCCACACTCAGGCTGCCCAGAGGCGGCCAAGAAGTGCCATCTCCTCCTCCCTGTGACCACCTGCAGCTGCAAACAGGATGTGTTTCTGTGCTGAGAAAGTGGCAGGTCAATTAGAAGGAAGAGCTTTGCTCAGATTAAGAAGTCACCAGGGCTCCTCCTCATAAGTAAGAATAGTATCCTGAGGAAAACACTACAATCTAACCAGTTACATTTAGCTTGGCACAGGGGATTCATTTCAGATTCCAAAATCCAATCTGATTCTTTCTCTCACACAGGCTTTCTTCTTTTATTACCTCAACGATAAATACAACCAATAGCACATTGTGTCTTTTCTTCCCGAAGAAGTGATTCTGTGCTTTCCTGCTGCGGATAATGCATTTCAGTTCTCCCTAAATAGGCTTGTTCTGCCTCCACACACCTCTGCAATGCTTTCTCCCAACACTTTCACTCACGTAGCCCTCAGATTCGGTATTAGCAGTAAAATATACAGATATTCTTTTAGGGACGGTGTTCCTTTTAATGTTTAAATTACTGAACAGGAATGTAGACAGTTCAGTACAAGGGTTCCTTTTCCAGGAGTACAGCAAGAGGAACCAATAAGCTTTGCTTAGTAACTTTTTACATTATACGTTTCTTTAAATGCTGACTGTGTCCTTGCAAAACTTAGTAACAAAAGACTTTTTCTATCATCTTATTAACGGGCACTAAGGTAAAGGAGTTTATAACAGTTTTACAAAGCAAGATAAAGTTGTTCTCTTAGAAATTCTAGACTCAGTTCAAAAGGATGACAACTTGTGCGGGGCTCTTCAAATCGGTTTCTTGTTTACTTTTAGGATGCAGCTAAAAATAAGTTCCATTTCAAAGCTCTTTGTTTAGAACGATACATGTTATTGCCATTTCTTTTAAAACTGCATATTAAGAACACTTTTTTAAAAGGCTTTTTAGATTAAAAAGCAATGTAAAGAATGTTAATTATGATGAACACAGGCTCAGTATTTTAAAATCTAAGAATTAAGAAAGTTTTTAGTTATATTCTGACGTGATCTTCTCACAGCCACATTGCTGTGGAAAGGGATATGCAGAGCTTTGCTTCCTGCCAGCATCAAGACAGAAATAAGGAGAGGGAGAAGAACTGGGAAGGTTTAAATTGGATAAAATAGTGAACGATATTGGAAACAATTGTGAACAATAGTAAGACAACACAGTGGTAATCTGATTTTCCCTTCTACTGTGCATAATTTGAACTACGTAAGAAAATGAACACATTTTTGTTCACGATGAAGCTGTCTCTATTCCTACTTGATGTTCACAAATTTCAAAGTCCAACAGGTATTTGACCTGGTTCTGATCTTATTTTTCTATTTCTTAGTGAGTAAAAGTTTAATTTAAAAAGGTAACGATTGCTCAGTATTTTCTCAAAGCATCATAAATAAAATAATCATTAAAAAAATACACAAATTATTGTTGACTTGTTTATATTTTTGCTCTTTTGCCTTTAAGATGACAGGAAAAATGGTAGCTAAAAGGCTACTTAAAAGAATCTTTTTTGGCACCACCACCTTTTAAAGGATATCCCGTAAGTTACACAGTCATAAGAACTGCACGAGTTATCCATTCAGATGGTAACTCACAACATAAAGAATTTGTACACTCAGTAAGATTTAACACATTACTATAGGCAAGTTTAAAATAACAAGTGTAAACAGGCCAGAAATACACAAAGCACACACAGTGAAGGGGCAGAGCAGGAAACAGCAGCCTCAGGACGTCTGACGCTACCCAGCTGCGTGTCCTGGACACGACGCTCAGCCTCCCTGGAACTCTGTAGCTTTCTAGGTAGAAAATAAAGCAGTGGGATAACTAATGTGTGGTTTATTTCCAGCTTTAAACTTCAAGGATTCCACAAACCAGGAAAAACCCCATATACATTCTTTCTTATGAAGGCAGCTTAGAGAGAAGCAAGGGTGGGCTCTGAAGCCAAACAGGCGTCCCATCCCCCTAGTCAACTGTGTGTGCTGGGCAAGCTTCGGTGTTTTCACCTGTCCAATGGGCACCACACAAGCGTCCTTTCGTGGTGGCGATCAGGATTACAGAGGACACGTAGAACACACCCCACACAGCGCTGAGCACGCTGCACACGTGCAGGGGTGGCAGCCTGCAATCACAGTGCCCTCTCTTTATCCCACCGCCAGTGCCTCTGCTGGCTTCCTCCTGGGCAATAATAGCTGCCAGCGACGACAGCTCATGCTCCCGCTGTACGTCTCGTCACTAGGACACAGGTCCAGGTGCGGATCCTTTCCCCGTTCACAACTGCACACACAGCAGCTTTCAGGCCAGACCCTCTTTCCGAGACAGTCTTGTCTTTTCAGAGACAGGATCTTGCTGTCACCCAGGCTCGAGTGCAGTGGTACAATTACATCTCACTGCAGTGTCGAACTCCTGGGCTCCTCAAGAGATTCTACTGCCTCAGCCTCCTGAGTAGCTGGGACGACAGGCACGTATCCCCACATCTGGCTCATTGTTGATTTTTTGCAGAGACCAGGTGCTACTATGTTGCCCAGGCTAGTCTTGAACTCTTAGAGTCAAGCAATCCTTCTACTTTGGCCTCCCAAAGCGCTGGGATCACAGGTCTGGGCCACCGTGCCTACTCCTGAGACATCATTTTCAAAGATCACAGGGGACCACAGCCAAATTCATATATACACAGTCTACTATCATTTCACAGCCACTGCATATTCAGTAAACGTCACTAATTCAAGGGGAAAAACCATTACATTTGGAAAATAACTTATTCTGAGAACAAAGGCCAAACTCAAACACTCCTAGCAGAAAATGAGGTCAATATTTTTAATCACAGATATAAAAACCTTAAAATTTATATGCTTTATCTCCAAATCCTGACATAAACTACACCTATATAAAATTTACGGACTACTTTGTATGTGCCGGGTGAGGATGTATTTCTGATGATCTCTGCAACTACCCTGAGATGCAGATTTGACTACCATGTCCGTTTCACAGACAAAGAAACTGAAAAACAGAACTCCAGTCAGTTGCCCAAAGTTAACAGCTAGTTCCCATTATGTGACACTGTTTCGCTCTAAGGCCTTCTCTTCATATCCTGTGAAATGCACCTCTCTTAATATTACTGCAAATTTTTTTTTTGTGATGGAGTCTCACTCTGTTGTCCAGGCTGGAGTGCAGTGGCGGGAGATCTCGGCTCACTGCAATCTCCGCCTCCCAAGTTCAAGAGATTCTCCTGCCTCAGCCTCCTGAGTAGCTGGGATTACAGGCACACACCACCATGCCCAGCTGGTTTTTGTATTTTTAGTAGAGATGGGGTTTCACCACGTTGGTCAGGCTGGTCTCGAACTCCTGACCTAGTGATTAGCCTGCCTCGACCTCCCAAAGTGCTGTGCTGGGATTACAGGCATGAGCCACCGTGCCTGGCCCAATATTACTACAATTTTTTAAAAAGTATGCTCACTTGGTGACTTTCTCTTTCACTGACCACTAAAGGCTTGGAAATCAGAAAGCTATTCAAGGCTAAAACCTTCCAGAACTTACTTTACTGTTAAGCAGCAGCACATCTTGTGGCATAATGCACCTCCCACCCAGTGTGTGGCAGTGTTCTGCTTTCAGCCATGCAGGGAGCCCCTCTCCACAGAATACGGGCACCCACGCCATCCCACTAGGCAAGGTACCCCTTGCTCAGCAGGAGGAAGAGGTTGAGACTACTCTTCCTTTCCCGAAAATGGCAGAGTTTTCTTAAAAAGTAACTCCATAACTACTCCCAAATCTACTAGTATTCAAAAGAATTCTGATGTCCTACACCAGACACCTCTAAATTTCTGCTATTTGTCTTCCCCTTTACCATTTCATAATCTCCTAAAGTCCCTCAAGTTAGCCTTAAGGTTACATGATACATCCAGTACCAAACAGATATACGTGATTCAACAAAATGTTTGCAGAAGATTTACCTTATGTAACGCTTCTGGTCATGTAAGGTTGATGGTGTCTCAAGCAATTTATCCAGAAGTAATTCTCTTAAAGCTTCAATCCTTGTTTCTACTTCAGCATAATCTATTTAAAAAGAAAAGAATACACAAGATTTACAGAATGAAAATTTAAAATCAAATTTCAGAAAGCAGAACAGTAGTTGCTTTAGTGGGGTGAGGGCTGACTAACATAGAGGCACCAGGGCCCTGTCTACAGTCATCAGGACACTATCTCAGGTGTAGGTTACAAGGGTGTATGTATTTGTCAAAACTCACTGACCTCTAACATGTAAAGTCTGCACACTTCACTGCATGTATATTTTACCACAGTAAAAAAATAAATTTAGTTTTCTGAGTCCTTACAGATTTCATTTTAAAATTTAATAAAGCCCTGTGATATTTCTCCTGGTGGATAAGGCTTTAACCAAAAAGCATTTTAAACTTTTATATTTTTCTGTAACTCTGGCATTGGAAATAATTTCAAAAGATGTTGAGTTTCCTTTAAATGAGTTAAGAATTCATAAGTCTATTGGTCTCTCTGAAGACGGGAAGATTAAAATGTAGGTTTCCATCTCTATAAAGTACTTGTCATTGATTCTTTCCAGTAAACTAAGACTCTTTAATAGCATTGCAGTTAACAAATGGCAAAGAATGTCTCAGGCTAACAACCTAGTCATGGTTGCTCATTTTCACTACATATCAAATAAGAAAAGTCATCCTGTTATTTTTGAAGTAATTGTTTTACATTTTAAAGAGAGTCTCATATAAACAAAAACTAAAACTCATATAACATTCTTTGCAGAACACGTTCCACACTCTTCCTATCAAAGGAATGTAGAAGATCTAAAAGTAATAAATGAATCTTACATTTCTTGAAAACTTGCACCTCCGTTTTCCCAAAAAGTGACTTGGCCTTTTCATAATCATTAATAACCACATCATAATCACCCTTTAAAATAAAGAAACATTTTGAAAACTGTCATTAAAGCAAAATGAAGACATTTGGTTAATATAAAAAACATCTTAAAAAATCTTAAAAATGTATGACATCTATAACCATATGTACATAAATAAATATGTACTCTACCTTTTGAATATTCCTTTCAATATTTAGAGGAAGGTTGAAAAGAAACTTAAATCGCTGAAGCACATTGAGTGCATTTCTAGTGGAATCTGCCTTGTCTTTCCGACCTAATACTTCTTGAAACAATGTGTCCGCAGTATTACTTGCTCCTGTTTTAAAGGGAGGAAAGGAAACGGAGATGAAAGCTGATTTTCATCAGAAAATGTGTAACTGGGCACTAGAAACAAAATGTGAAGACTGCTATTGTAGTTTTACATTAAAACTCAACAGACTGTTTTAAGGTTAGGGTCTCTTTTATGGTTTGCTAAAACAAAATTTCCATTTTGCCTAAGTCTTTTCATATGTTAAGAATGGTATCCACTATAAAAACAACCATATTTACCATGCCCAAATAAATTCTCTAATGTGAACCTACATTTATTTTCGTTACTCTTCTAAATTTTGTAGCCATTAAGGGCCCTGAGGTTATTTCAGAACTTCATACAATAGGGTAGAACACATACATATGCATGTGTGTGCATACACATGTACATTAGCTAAACTCTGTGGACTCAATATCTACACATGGGATAATAAACAAAACAAGGAAATCATTTTCAGAAAAGTTGCTCAAAAGAAATATTTAAAATGAATTCTATTTCTTGGCAGAATTATCTCTATGTAGCAGGCAAAGAAAATTACATAAGTAATTTACAAATGACAAACGTGAAGGCAGCATCATGAATATTTCTTACTTAAATCAGTAATTCTTATAAAAGTATACATGAGCTGCACATTTCCTAGGTTTTTTTTTTCTCTTTATCTAAAAGACCTCAAACTATATGAATTGCTGTAATGAAAGAGTTGCTTTATCTAAAGCAAAATTTGCTGTGTACAAAAATAGTTTAAATTTTGCAACTTGTGAACTAGTTTTAATTAACCACAACGAAAGGAGAGCGAAAAGATAAACTGCTTTCGGTTGTTTGATCGCTGCTTGTAAAAAGTTTCTGCATTATCTGGTCTGGTGACTATACTTTAAGCAAAGATGAAAAACTTGCCTCAGTCTCACTGGGTGGCTCGCATGCAATATTCTCTAGTGCACACTGTGGGTGGCCTCATCCTGTTAAAAGTCATCTTTGTAACATGATTGTTTTATCTAAATAATGTTTAAATTCTGTTGAAATTTTAAAGGCCTGATATAAAAACTTTGTTTTGTCAAGATAACTGGTGTCACCACAGGCTATTTAATGTAGAATACTACATTTCTATTATAAGATGAGAAAAAATATATTTCCTTCTTGCCACCAAACCACATAATGGAGGCTAAATTAGTATTTGAAATCTGGTTAGGGCTAAAACTTTCTGTGGTTTTAAAGTCTTTATCATTTAAAAAATACAAATTTCATGAATTGAAGCTCATAAATGAATAGGTATGTACAGGAGCCTGAATCTTTTTAAAAGGTTAATTACTTATATGTTAGGTTTGGATGTTAAATCACCAAGCACTGTGATTTTACATTTTTTGTTAGTTTTTAGTATAATGAAATTTGAGGCTAAAAGTATGAGTTCAAAATTAGATTTTTCTCATTTTTAAAGTTGTAAAATATTATCAACTAATAATTTTAACTCCTCTAAAAAGTATGAAAACAGGTACAGGAAGAACACCCACTTGTAATTAAATAAAACAGGGACATAGACAAAAATTTATACGTGAAAAATTATAAACTATAAAATTATGTTTATTTATGCCAAAATTTATGTGCTTTTATGTTGAGAATTTTTATACTGAGAAATTATAAGTTACTGAGAAATTATGTTATGAGATTATAATGTTTAATTGAGAGATAACTTCTGCCTATAAATTATTGTTCTGTTGTAAATTTTATTGTATTCACAATAAAACTGAAGTTCCTAACTCTGATTATTAGATAATATATTCAGTAATAAAATACATGAGGGCAGTGAAACCAAGATTTGTGCAGAGAAAAATCACCAGTAGCTCACAAAACGCATTTTACGTCTTTCTCCTCTAGGGCTACTAAGACGACAATAAAATTACGAAAGAAAAGGGGCGCTCTTCATACGTGAGGCTGACGTCACGGATAACGCCACCAGAAAGTTCATACGTGAGGCTGACGTCACGGATAACGCCACCAGGAAGTTCATACGTGAGGCTGACGTCACGGATAACGCCACCAGGAAGTTCATACGTGAGGCTGACGTCACGGATAACGCCACCAGGAAGTTCATACGTGAGGCTGACGTCACGGATAACGCCACCAGGAAGGCGTCAACAAAGGTCACCCACAAAAATCCCCGTGTGCGAATCCACACACATTCTTACACCAAGAACACCCAATTCTAAGGCAGCTGGTAGGGGTTTGAACCTCAGTGTCCAGCCACAGAGTAAGTCTAACTGCCATGACTCTGGCCTCAGAGGCCGCAGAACAAATCTTCATCTACATTTGGCAGCCTTGGGCAAACTAAGGTCTGGAACTTGGTCCTTTCTCCTCACCCAAAGATGGTCTCCAACACCAGTGAATTTGGACAATGCCTCTCACTGTCTCAGTCACACAGGAACGGCAAGAACCAACAGCAATGCTGTTGTGAAAACAGCGCGGCTGCCACCCGTGTAGTCGGGTCTGCAGAGCAGTAAAATTTTCCTACAGTGCAAGACGGGAAGTCAAGTCCAGCCAGCATTACACACCAATCAGTGGAACTCATACCTGCCCAGTGCTCTTACATCCTTAACAAGGGAACAAGCATTTTTGTATGTGCCAGGAACTCCTGTCGTCTAGAAGGCCTAGTCCTGTAATTCTAATGGTGTCTTATAATTTCAAGCATGTTTATTTAAAGTAAATATTATGCTTTCTCTTATTTCAAAGTGACCATTTGGTCCTTTCCTTGGTACTGACACTGGAGACAGACCACGGAAGTGATTTCTGATCTGCTCTCTGCTTGATGGGAATGGAGAGGTCAGAGGCAGGATAGAAAGAACGCCCCTCACCGGCTGCCCCAACCACGACAGCACAGCGCATCCCAGGAATGAGCAAGTTGAACGAGATTAGGAAGCAAAACATCAGGGCGCCTGGAAAATGAGGGTAACTCTAACGTACAAATTCACAAAGAGACTTAACTACCTCAATTTCAACAGGCTAGAAAATGACTAGATAGGCTGTTGGCTATACCATAATGATGCTACACGGACAGGATCATTAACAGCACTGAAAGCCTGTTCCCAGCACCATGCCTGACCCTCTGTGTGGAGTATACGGAACTGGAACCTGGGGGATGAGGAAAGAGCTGACGTCAGCACCGGCCCTTCTCAAAAGCAACTGCCAGCATCTCTTCATCTCCAAGTTGAGTTGGCAGCTTGAAACCAACTCCAATGGGAGTATTTATACCTTGGAAATTGGGAAATGCTAATATTAGGGCTAATTTTCTTTCTTTCTTTCCTTCCTTCCTTCCTCTCTCTCTCCACTTCCTCTTTTTTTTTTTTTTTTTTTTTGAATGCCTGTTGTGAAATATTTGCCGGCCAGCCACTGAGTAAATGTCAGTTTCTTTTCCACATCCTGGCCCTTCGGGATGTTCCCCAGTGTTCCAGATCCTTAGCTTTCTTCTTTCATTTTGCACATAGTACTTGGGTTAAATCATTCAATCCTGTTTGTTCAACTACCATCTTCATGCTGGTGATTCCCAAATCTGTGTTTCAAGATGTGTCTGCGAGCGTAAGACTAATCCTTAAAAATATTTTCACTAGACATACAATAGTGACAGCTAATAATGACATGAAGCACTGATGCTATGCCAGGTGTGATTCTAAAACCCTCCTGTGTATTAGTTGACCTGCACATGGTTATGTCGCTGTAAGACAGGCACTGTTTTCACCCCCGTTTTATGTTGGAGGCAACTGAGACACAGGAGTTCTTCAACTTGCCCAGCGTGACGCAGTGGGACACAGGAAGAGCTAGCAAGAACCCCATCGGCACGCCCCTCAGGAATCTCAAACTCAACATGCTCTAAGTTGAACTGAATGTTCTCATCTCCATGCCTCTCCTTATGCCACAAACATGCTCCTTCATCCACCTGAGGCCGGACATCTGTAAGTCACCAACGACTACTTCCTTTTCCCTGTGTAACATAGCAAACCTTCCCTGTCCCTTCCCCTTTCTCACCTGCCACTCGCTCTACCTTCATTAGCAGCCACGTCACCCTTACATTACTTTATTCCATTACTACACACATGACTGCTGACATAGCGTAACATGCCTACCATCCACTTCTGGCTGCTCCCTTCTTGCCTCTGACGTACCTCCCTTCTCATTCATTCCCTATACAGAGAGCAGACTGCTCTTTAAAAATCTCCTATCGTTTCGTTATTGAAACTCCTTCGATGGCTCACTATTTGTCTTCAGAATAAAGACAGATTCCACACTACTGCACAGCAAGTTGGTCAGGGGCAGACCCTGTCTACCCTGCGGCCACACCTCTCCTGTCTGCACATAGCCACACTGGGCCCTGCTTCCTGGGCTGCGGCCTATCTCCTCTCTGAACTCACGCGCTGGCCCTGCTGGGACATTCCTGCCTCCCTCCACTCAGCTGCCCACCGCCAGCCTCTGCTTGTCCGGCTACTTCCTGCTCCTCTCTTAAGGTTCCTGTAACCTCCCCTGGTATTTTCTGCACTCAGTTTTTTGGCTGGCTTCCCCTTTTGTGGGCTTTAGCCACATCTGAGGACTCCCACCAGAGCAGTATTATATCACACCATCATTTGGTCACCTGAATATTGTGTGTGTATTTTCCATTCAGTCATAATCTCCAGAGGTAAAGCACAAGTTTTATTTTTATATCCCTAGGATAAAGCAAACGTGCTTGATAGAAGGTTACAGAGGAAGGACTAAAAGTTGCCGCCTGAATCATTGACCAGTATCTTACTACCCAGAGAGGCGGGACAACACCCCACGGGCAGGCCTTGCTTTGCACAGTGTGCAGGACTGTGACAGCAGCTGCACGAGCTACAACACAGCAAGGGCATCTGACAATCAATGGGAAGATTACATTTGTTCTGTGATATCCAAAAATTTTTGTTCAAACATTAAAAACTCACTTATTGTTGCTTATGAATGAATAACAAAAATTTTTAAAGTACAAAGAATATTTAATATACAATTTAAAACATCAGAAACATTTAAAATTAAAATGCTATATTTCTTTGTAGAAAAACTTATCAAGAGTGTTTGCCTTCTTTTTTGTTGTAAAATTTACAGTATGAATCAAGCCTCTTTTCCGTGCTCTGACAGATTATCCTGCTCCTTTCTAACTGTGAATCAACTTCTGATGTTTTTTCCTTTGCATCGTCCACATCACAAAACATCTCTGAGGTTCTCTGAGCATTACTTCTTTCGGGACCTCTCTTGCTTTTCTTCACACTTTCTCACCTATGTTGGTAAGCTCCCCTCCACCAAGTTACTCTTGAGTCTCAAACAGCAGCAGGGCCTACATCCCCACAGCCAGCTATTCCTTCTATCACTCTCCATTTGTTGGATTTGCATTTCACTTCCAGTGTTAGAGCTTTCTGGTTTTGGATGCACTTTCATCTTTATCGACCAATCCCTTCCCGATCAACCATTTCTTGTAAAATGTCAGGAGGGTTTGTCACTGGGAGATAAGGAGGCAGCACAACTGCACACTTTGCTGTCTGCTGAGAACTGGTAACAGACGTACAGTGTCCATCTCCGGTGGCCTGGAAGGAGGCAGTGTGGCCGATCATCTACAGCACCTGTCACTTACACAGGGACCTGTGAATTAAAGAGCTGGAGGGGAACCGTACTTTATGCAGCTATGGTGACTGCCCTGTGGGAACTGCAGTTCTGCATGGTGTTGCTGGGGAATGGCTGTTATGAACTGAACCGCGATGACTGAAACCTGTGCCTATCAAAACCACATACACAGCACGGCCTGCCTGC
Organism: Piliocolobus tephrosceles; assembly: GCF_002776525.5. NCBI lineage: Eukaryota > Metazoa > Chordata > Mammalia > Primates > Cercopithecidae > Piliocolobus > Piliocolobus tephrosceles. Next base: position 167,814,728 of record NC_045438.1, on the reverse strand, counting down.
AGTTCAAAGCACAAGTCTGGAGCCAGATTTCTGGCTATAAATTGCAGCTCTGCTGCTTCCTATTTATATAACCTTATGTGGCTCAATTAATCTTCTGGGCTTTAGTTTTGTCATCAATAAGGTGAAGATAATAGCACAAACCTCAAAGGGTTGTTGTGAGGACTAAATACACGTAGATAGTTTCGAGCAACACCTGCCCTGCAGTAAGCCCTCCACAAGTGTGAGCCACGACTGCCACAGCCACTACTACAAATACTTACACAGCATGTCTACACCTGCACTGTCTAACACAGGAACTACCAGCCACACGGGACTATCTCAATTTAAAGCTGAATTAATTAAAATAAAATAAAAATTTAAAATTCAGTTCCTCAGTTGTACCAGTTGCACTGGAAGCTCAGCAGCCACATGTTCATCACTGCAGAAATCCTACTGAACAATATGCTGTTCCATATACTCGAAACAGGTAAGAACACAGAGGTGAATATGTGAATGTGATGTAAATAAACCGATGGTCTTTACTGGCTTGAAATCAAGAAAGAGTTACTAAGTTCAAACACAAACATGAGAAACACATACCATGAAAACAAAAAACAATTTCTGTTTTTTTAACAATTTCAAAAAAAGTGTCAAAACTGATAAACTCTGAATAAATGACCTAAGTTTCTTGCAGCCAACAGTATCCTTTAGAAACTTATCTTAAAAGTCAGAAACCGTAAAAAAAAACTTTTAAAAAAAGTAAAGAAGTATCCATATACATTAGTATATAATTATACGTAAGGTAAAAAGCATTAGTAATAATTTAAGCGAACTAAATTACGCTTGTACTCATTTATTCTTTCCTTCCTTTCTAAAATAAAATAAATTCAGTTCAACAGAACTGACTGAATTTTCGTGACTGTAATTCTGTGTTTTCACCAGTTCTGCAGCACTGAAGTCCCAGATAACGACAAACCTGCCTGGGCAGGACTCTCTGGGGGCCAGAGCTGCATCCCCTCCGGCTTTGTTCCCAGGCTGGCTTAGCATGGAACCTGACACAACCGGAGTTAAATAAACGTTTCTCAAGTTGACCTGAATTAGGAAAAATATATCCTAGGACAGCAAACATCAACATCATGTTGTTAAAAAATGTTTCCGGAAAAGGGGGAATTGTTATAAAGAAAGATATTTTAGGGAAATTTTAATACCAAAAAGTCCTGACGAATGGTCTCATAAAGAAGTGACCAGTTATATTAAGCTGAACGTTATCCAAAAAGAGCAAACTTCAATAGAAAGTTAATACGACGCTTTTCTGGAAAAAAAAATGCATGGTTATAAAGGAATATATGGAAAAAGGCAATTTTTAATATCCCAAGTCCCAAGGGACGATTTCTCAAACTACTCCTTTAAAGAAAAAAAAAATCACATTACCACACTATGCTAAGCCTAACACATGAAACAGACCCTAGAATTTCCCAAACCTGACAAGGATCTCCTCCTCTGACACCATGATAAACTTACTATGTCAACTGGTCCTATAAGCCACCTTTTAAAAATTACTGAAGTAAACTTTTTTTTTTATACAGATATCATAGTTTGATAACTTCTCCAGGGCAAATAACATCCTTGAGTAGAAAATTTCCTTTCAAGACCTTAAAATCTCTAACTATGCTAACACAGAAACAGCTTCAATAAGCATTTGAGTTGAATTCAGAATATCTTCATTTTAACAAAATTGGTGACTTGGTTCTCAAAGATAAAAACAAGGGAAAATCTCAAGGCAATGAAGTAATAATAATCAGAGGAAAAAAAATTAAGTGCTGTTAAATTCCTAAATTTAGAATGAAATCCAAGTACTCAAACGCTACTACCAAGAGAACACTTCTTTCTAGAAAATGCTTTCTCTTAGGGATCACTCAGGTTTGTGAAAAGATATTCACATAAAGGCTCAGAACGTTTCACCCATGGGACTAACTTAAGCTGGAAGCGCAAAACTAGCTTCACATCACAGCCTTACATTCATAGAATCTTTAAAGATCTGGTGTGAGGTTTCTTCATTTTTCCAATTAATCTTAACTCTACTTCATGATGAAATCGTATGTTGTATTTAAAAATAAGGATATTCCTATGGGCATTCCTATCAAATGTAAACTATAGGTGTGAAAACATTTATTTTAAATGATTTATTTTTAAGCCACTAATGTCATAGTAAGAATTAATCCATCTGATCAGTTTCTTCTAAATCAACAGGATAAGTGGCTGGGACCTAGGATGTCAGAAAATGGATAGACAAGGGAGGTGGACAGAACTCAAAACTTTGCACATAGCCATTTTCCCTGGGCCTGTAATTTTTACAAAATATCTCAGATTTAGACACATTCTTAAATAGCCAGTGGCCTTAAATTCTTTTTTGGAAAAAGGCAAGGTATACACAAATAAATGGCCCCTAGGAATCTGTTACTCTCACGGCGGAGGTTCTTTGCATTAACGCTGGGAGACACCTGATGGCGGCTCCTCCAGGTTGCTGGTCAGTGACAATCCTGGCTACTGCTTCAGTGCTTTCCTAGCTTTGAAGATGCTGTTTATATGTTGGTCGGTTTTACAGAAGGAAACTTTATTTCTCAAGAAGTGGATTGTTTTCAAATTATGATTTCTCATAAATAAAATGCAAGCAGAAACAGAACATTCATTTTCAATGTTTCTATTCCCCTTTGTGTTCATTAAATCATTACCATTTAGAAATAAATATTAAAATGCAACTTACTGCCTTATCCCGTGGTATCAGGTCCAAGAACTAATTTTAAAGCATGTTGTCAAGTCTATAAATAGTTATGGGTAGTAGTACAAAACTTACTGTTCAGAACATTCTCCAGTTTCTGCGTCATGGATCCTTCTACTTTTTCCGTTCCATCTGCTTCTAGTTTTTGATGGATGGCTAGAAAAAAAAAAAAACAAACCAAAAAAAACTAGTTAAAATGTAGGCCATTTTAATGGGTGGAGATACATTAAATCAAAATGATATTTTTAAACAGCTTTTTTAAACAGTCATAGTATTTTCACTGCTGAAAAGGAGCAAAAACATGCTACCCTGCACAAGGTACCCAGCAGACACCAGTCTAAGTTATTCACAGTTTAACACCATTAAAATAGTACCTAACACACATAATCATCTGTCTTCGAGACCAAGCGGTTAAAACAGCTGAACTGAAAAAGAAAAGGGAGACTTGAGGCATCCTGGGTCTCATCACTACAGGTTGAATATCTCCAATCCGAAAATCCAAAATGCTCCAAAATCTGAAACTTGAAGCACTCACATGACATTCAAAGGAAATGTTCGTTGGAGCACTTCCCATTTCAGATGTTCAGATTTGGGATGTCCAACCAATAACTACGTCATGCAAATATTTAAAAATGTGAAACACTGCTGGGTCGCAGGCATTTCAGATAACTGGTCAGAAAATTCTGAGTAAATTCGTTACTCAAATGCACTACGAACACACACTCAATGCCTGCTAATTATCTCTCCCTCTGCTCCTTTTAATTAGTTTTTAATTATGATCTTGTTATTTTTCATCTTTTTTTTTCTTTCAGTAAGCCACCTCAAATTTTCTTTGAAATTATAAAATAAACAGATGGCTCCTCTATCAAAGAAACACATTCAGAGAAAAAAGGAATATATTTGGGGAAAAACCCAGCTACTATAGTTGAATTAGTTGGGCTGACTCAGAGTGAGGAGAAAGTAATTTCTGTAATGTTTCAGAATTTGAGTTTTGTGGTAACAGTGACATAAAATGTTTCTACATACCAAAGCGGAAACTGGGGTTCAACTTACTAAGTGAAATGGAAAGGAACTTCCTTCCCTATCTGTAAGGAAAGGAGTCAGACTATGCCTAAGTATTAGAAAGCGAAACTGGAAAGACTTCCATGCTGTATGTGTGCAGATCTGCTCTCCCTCTTGGTTTAAATGCTGCTGTGATGCTCTGCCAGTCCTGGCGAGAAGGACACCGGGACCCACTGAGCAGGCACTGTGCTGAGATGTCACACCCCACAGCAGCCCTGCTCCACAGGTTGCTGTCTGAGTCAAAATTAGCATTAAAGGGAATCATGTAGCCATGTTTTCTGATGCCGACAAAACCCATCACTGATGAGCAGGTCAAGGTGAGGTGACCCCGGACCCCCAGCTCAGTTTACAGCCCTTTTTGCTGACAGGCTAACCTCCTCCACCCATCTCCCCAACAGCAGAGTCACTGTCAAACTGTCAGCCAAGCATGAGGACTGAGAGACGCTGGCATCTGATAAAGGCAATCCTATTTTCCAGAAAATTAAACCAAATAACCCAATGTCTGGTTCACCTGACCTTTTATTTTCTTTGAAAACAGTTTTAAGTAGAATAACTCAATAAGCAACTTGGTACATGATCATAGGTTTGTTATTGTTTCTAATCTATTAAAACTTAAATATGTGAAGCAGTTGAACACTGTAAGTTTGTACTTGAGAAAACAAAAAAGTATGTACAACAGCACTTCTTAAAGAAAAATCAAAGTTATAGAAAGACTATTAGTTCACTATGATTATTTGATCATTTTAATGCTCAAATAAGATGTAGATGTCAAATTTGCAATTGAAATAAAAAATTCGTAATACCCATCCATGCATTTATATAAATGCCGTTGTTAAACGAGGCACCAAGGAATAATGGCTGTGTAGGGTAGTATCTAAAGGATCCACGGTTGGGCACAGAAGCATGTACATGCTCTAAGGATTCTATGTTAATGCCAGCCCGTGTGAGACAGGAATATTCAAGCCAGACCACAGATGAGCAAACTACTGCTATGAAGAACCAAACAGTAAAAAACACTTCAGGCTCTGTGGGCCACATACGGCCTCTATCCCATATTTTTCTTGTTTTGTTTTTAGCATGGGAAACACAGCCATGCTTAGCTCCCGGCCTGCACAAAGGCTGCGGCCTAATTTGGCTCACAGGCTGGCCCCTGAGGACGACTATACTCACTGAAGTAGGAGAAGAGGAAGGGTTAGTGTAAGATGCGTTAATATTTTAAATTGACAAAGAGCCCTTCAAACATTTAGTTTCTATTTCTTATTTTACCAAACTTTTATCAGAGTAGACAAATCATATATAAATTATATTTAAACTGGTTAAGTATTCTGTGGTTCCTTCTCTTCCCAAATTATACTGAAGAAAATCAATAAATAATAAAATAATTGCAACTAGAAGACTAACAGGAATGATTCTCACTTAGATAACTGAGTCCTTGAAAATGATACTTACCTGAATTATCTTCATACATCAATAGACACTAACAACAGAATGCGTCAAAAAATCAATTATGGCTCAAGCCACCCAGAGTTAAGTAGCAGCAATAAAAGGAACAGGGGAAGGAAGACAAATAAGACAAACAGTGCCAGGAGCAACACGTGTCATTTGCTCTGCTCAGGCTTTTCACGCTAGTGTACCATAACCAAAATTCATTCATATAGTTTTGACCCACAGTTGTTCTTGAAAGGAGCAAGTGATAATGGTGGACTTGTCACAAAAAACAAGAGATGATATGGGTCATTAAATGCACAAGCTCAGGGGCATTCAGGGAAATCGCTACCAAAACAAAGGTGGTGCTTGGAGGCACTGAGGAGCTCAGGAAGGCCTTTCACCTACCAATAGCTCTACGAACCTCACCAACCAGGAGGG
>NC_045438.1:167808578-167808642 GCF_002776525.5 Piliocolobus tephrosceles | reverse complement strand
ACAGCTCCACGAACCACCACCACCCAGGAGGGCCTTTCACCTACCAACAGCTCCACGAACCACC
>NC_045438.1:167786383-167808568 GCF_002776525.5 Piliocolobus tephrosceles | reverse complement strand
CACCCAGGAGGGCCTTTCACCTACCAATAGCTCTACGAACCTCACCAACCAGGAGGGCCTTTCACCTACCAACAGCTCCACGAACCACCACCACCCAGGAGGGCCAGTGTGAGCAGCATCTGCTAATGACCCACAGGTCACTCCCACTTCAAGGGAACAGAAGGGAATGACAGAGGGAAGGCCATGGCAAAATGAAGTCTGGTGCTAGAAACATTTTTGCAGAATAAAGAAAAAAACTGTACTAAAGATACCAAGGTTGCTACTGGCAGGTGCTAGGCCAGACACACTTCTTCTCAAGTTCTAATTAAAACACCTGCGGGCACCCACAGGAAGAAACAAAACTGACAGTGGCATAAAAACTTAAGGATGAGTAAAGGCTACTAACGGTATACAGGGTTGGGCGGACTGAAAAAAAAGCAGACTTGGACTGAGTATGAAATAGTTCACTGGATGGAACTGAAGCATGCAGATGATGTAAAAAAAAAAAAAAAAAAATTGCAGAGAAAAGCTCTGATTCGTACCTGTGCCCTATGCCCAACTCTGGAACACAAGGATGGTACAGACCAGAAACATCTTCCAATGTTTCCATAACTATCTTCAGGACTACAGTCCTGTTCCCCCATTTTTCTTAACCACACAGCTCCTTTCCTTTGATAACCATTTAGAGAACAATTTCCCCACATTCCAGAATGGCAGGAAAACAGAAGGAAATCGGGAGGAGGCATCCACTGCTGGTCAGCTGGGCAGCCGCTGAGAAACAAAGTCTGCTGGGCAGCATGCGGGGGCAGAAGCAAGAGAGCGACGTGTTAATCCAAGACCATTCAGAGGAAAACCATGAATTCTATCTAACGTAAAAACAAGAAAAGCTCTGAGAATTGAAGATGGGAGTCTCTAGATTCGGAAGGCTTATCAAGTGTTGGCTAAAATGAATGAAGACAGAACCTGTATTCCAGTATATCCTGCAAAGGTGTTTTCTCGTTTCTAAAAAAATCCAAGGCTAAACAAATACATCTTTTAAACATTTAGATAGGGAGAAAAACAAACAATTTACAAGTAATGAAGAATTATGTTGGCTCAGGATTTTGTCTCTGCAACACTAAAAGTCACTGGATCAATGTCTTCAGAAAATAATTCTCTTACAGTCAAGTGTGTCCATGCATACGGGCAAGAGGTACTTCCAGACACACCAGAATTCAAAAGGTGTAGCATAAAAGATGTAACACATTGTTCAAGACAAAAAATTTCAAAGGATAGGAAAGATGAAATATAAAATATAGGCAATAAACATCAAAGCCAATTAAGTTTACACGTATGTGTACTGTATATATGTGTGTGTATAGATATACATATACATTCACACAGACACACACATATATATTCACACAGACACACACACATAGATATGTACACACACATAATATATACATATTTACTGTTTAACTGTGGTAAATATAAAATTAAATGTAAGAGACAAAAAATAAATCTAAAACCAGAATACTGAAATGGAAAAGGTAAAATAAGCTGGGTCCATAATTTCAAATTAAATTGAGGCAAAAAAAAAGGGAAAGGTAAAGACATGCTAACTGTTGTCACATGTAACAGATGTCGAGACAACCTGTAATAAAATCTTAAAACATTTCTCTCAAATCTGCAAATAATATGGTCTACATTGCCAAGAAGAAAAAAGGAAGCACAAAAGGTAACAAGACAAAAGAAAAAGATATCAGGACAAAAATTTCAATTATGATAAATGTAAATGGCTTCCATTCTTCTATTTAAAAGCAAAGGCTCTCAGAATAGTATTTAAAAAATCAAAATCCTGCCATATGTAGCAACACAAGACACACGTCAAAACAAAAATCTCTAAAATGTTACAAAGAATATTACAAATAATATATCAAGCAAACGCATACAAAAGGAAAGGTATAAAATGCTAACATTACGTTATTGTGCATCAAATAATTTAAACTTGCCCCCCAAAAGGTCTGGCCTTTGCCCTTAGGTCCTGGGAGGCAAACTCTAAACTCTTGAAATGTTCTGACTGATAGGAGTGTCTTTGTTTGCCTGTGGACCATCGGCCACACTAGATAATCTAACAGTGGAATTGACGGTGAGGACTTAGGGTCACCCAATATCAGCCTGATCTGAGGGAGAAGACTGAAGTCAGCCTTGACCATGTCCATGTGATGGGGCCCTACTAGAGACTCTGGATCTGGACAACAAGGTTTGGGTAGCTTCCTTGGATGGAAGTACTCCATGTGTGTTGTCATGCACTGTTACCAGGAAAGTCAGTGCTGCCTGCAGTTCCACTGGGAGACTACTGGAAGTTCCATGGATGAAAATTGCCTAGATCTGCTCCATGAATCTCTATCCCTGGCTGACTATAATCTGTAATTTCCCGGTAATGAACCATAACATAGTACAACAGCTTTCTCTGAGTTCTGTGAGTCCATCTAGCAAAACACCAAACCAAGGGTAATCCTGGGGACTGCTTATAAATAAATACATTCTCATCAAGAGAATCTAAGAACCAGAAGTTACGAAGCAAATACATGCTTTACACACAAAGAAAAGCTGACAGAATCAAAATTAAAGACGGAGATTTGTCTGTCATGTTTAACATAAAGAAGCTAGATTTAAATAATATAATTAATCAGGCATTGATATTATATCAGATAGTGGACCCTGAAGAAAGAAAGGTGAGGGGATGGTTTTAGTTTAAAAGAGGATTAAGAGATTTAAAAATTAAGTGAAATGCCTGAATTTTATTTGAATCTTGATTTGGATATATCAACTATAAAAAAACAAGTTTGAGGATAATTTGAGAAATCTGAACTGGGAATGAGATGATATTTAAAAATTATTGCTAATTTGGTTAACTATGATAATAACATTGTGATTATGCACATAAATGTCCTTATGCTCACTTGGGAGACTGACACTCAGGTATTTAGGAGGAAACCATGCTGCTTGAGGTTTGCTTTAAAATACATCCGCAAAATGCAAACAAACTAACCTCAAAAGTAAGTATAAAAAAGGAGCGATAATTGTTAAATCTAGGTGACAGGTACACAGAAGTTGATTATACTTTCATCTCTGCTTTTCACATGTTCGAAAACATTCATAATAGAAAAGTAAAACCAAATTACCTGAGCAACTTTACATATCAGCTCTGTCAAACTTGAACCACATAACTCCTAGTCTACATGGCCCACTGACAGCACGCAGAGCAACACACAGAGATCCGCACGTTACCATGTAACAGCAACACTCAAACCTGACCAAAAAGCCTTTTACAAAACTACAGATCAATTTCATTTAAGACTACAGTTAGAACAAGTTATAAAAAGCTAATAGGCTGGGTGCAGTGGCTGTCACCTGTAATCCCAGCACTTTGGGAGGCCGAGGCGGGCAGATCATGAAGTCAAGAGATCAAAACCATCCTGTCCAACATGGTGAAACTCTGTCTCTACTAAAATACAAAAAAACAGCCGGGTGTGGTGGTGCGCACCTGTAGTCCCAGCTACTCCAGAGGTTGAGGCAGGGGAATCGCTTGAACCTCGGAGGCAGAGGTTGCAGTGAGCCGAGGTAGCGCCACTGCACTCAAGCCTGGCGACAGAGCAAGACTCCTTCTCAAAAAAAAAAAAAAGGTATGAATCCTGTAGTAAATTAACATAATCACTTAGAGGTGTGCAACAGGTTTTACCTAAAGAATAAAAGGTTTCTAGCACACACAATTCTATATACAATATAAACCCAACTTTGTAATAGATACTCATATAGGTTAAGAAAAGAAGATAAAAGGAAATACATTAAAATGTTAATGTGATTATATCTACAATAGACATTCTTGCGAATTATCTATTTAGTATTTTCTATAATACGCATTTCCTTTATTTCAAAAAACATAAAAGCTAAATACATGTGTCTAAAGTTTTCAAATTTACTATTATAATCACTTCCTATATGCTATAAGTTCATTTGTTCATTAGTAGCTGGTCAGCATTATCTTTATTAAACTTAAAGTTGCTAACTTCTAGGGTGAATGACTAATAAATGTGACTACATAAATCTAGTGTACCAAATAAAACTTTTTTTTTTTTTTTTTGAGACGGAGTCTCGCTCTGTCGTCCGGGCTGGAGTGCAGTGGTCCAGTGGTCGGATCTCAGCTCACTGCAAGCAAGCTCCGCCTCCCGGGTTCACGCCATTCTCCTGCCTCAGCCTCCTGAGTAGCTGGGACTACAGGTGCCCGCCACCTCGCCCAGCTAGTTTTTTGTATTTTTTAGTAGAGACGGGGTTTCACCAGGTTAGCCAGGATGGTCTCGATCTGCTGACCTTGTGATCCGCCCGTCTTGGCCTCCCAAAGTGCTGGGATTACAGGCTTGAGCCACCGCGCCCGGCCGATAAATCATTTTAATTACAGTAATTTGTGGGAAACATTTGTGCAGCTACTGGGCATATGAATAACCACTTTATCTGATTAATACCAAACTCTGTTCATACATGCTCAGGTTTTCTTCCTGACATGCTAAAATTCACTATTGGTGACTTAGAGAGAACAGCAATAAGCACAAATAAAGAATGGCACACCATCAAGAAACATAAGGCACAAGTATTTATCAAGGAAGAGCACCAACCTTCTTTGTTCCCCTCTAGACATTCACATGTTACCCCTTCCTGCAAGGAAGAAGCTGCATCACATACACATTTAATGTGTTGGAGATCAATTAAGCACATATGGCACAGGAAGGGGGGGCTTATTTATTTATTTATTTAGAGACGGAGTCTCGCTCTGTCACCCAGGCTGGAGGGCAGTGGTGCGATCTTGGCTCACTGCAACCTCCGCCTCCCACGTGCAAGCAATTCTCCGGGCCTCAACCTCCCGAGGAGCTAGGACTACAGGCACCCACTATGCCTGGCTAATTTTTTGTATTTTTAGTAGAGATTGGGGGTGGGGACTTTTAAAACAATAAAAGAATGTCTATACTTTAGGAATACAAAATAATTTTTTAAAATTTACCTTCCCGAATTGAAGAAGATGTGGCCTCAATGTACGGTTAGAGTGATGGATGCTTAAGCTATACGGGTACTTAGTTTTAAGTATCTTAGCTATTAAAAAGAACTGAGTTAACGTTTATTAATATAGATTACTTTTTATTAAATAGCAACAATTAAACTTTTATTAATTAAAGGCAATTTTATTTAAAAAAAAAAAAAAACCCCTACCAACATCTTGCATTAATATGTCTAAAGCTATGACATCTGTACTCCACACAACGTCCCTCCCATATACAGACGATGGCACAGTGAGAGCTGCCTGCGTGCATGTGTGGGGGCCTGGGCGAGAAGGACTGAAGAGACTGGTATCCTGTCATCAGCCTTTCCAAAGTGAACACACAGTGGGTGGCATTTACAGAATTCGTCACATCTGTAAGATATTGACAGTTGTGAGAGGATTTTTTAAATCCTCAAATTTTATGCATTGGGATTTGATTTCTTATCAGCCCTGGAGCGTGGCCATCACAGAGAGTTGAAGTAGTCTCCCATTTCACACATGTAAGATGGGTTAACAAAAGCCTCAGAGATAAATTTTTAAAGTACCAAGTCTTCAAAGAGATGCCAGCCTACTCTGCAACAAGTATTTATAGCATATTTTAGATCTCTACTTTGATAAAACCAGACCGCGTGTGACACCCTGTAAACACCCTGCAGGCAGTGTCAAGTTTCCACGGCGGAAGCTGCCAGCAGATGGCTCTGAGGATCGGATCGCCTTCGCCTTACCTGAGAGGGCATCCTGTGCCTCAAAGAATGTACTGAGACCGCCTTTCACATAGGCCAGGCTGCCCTCGCTCTTCTTGTTAGCCTGTCTCTTGAGGTTGGCGACTGCCATTTTGAGCTGCTCAAAACTGAAAGGAAATAAAGAAACCAAACGTTTGACACTCCTAACATGCAAAAAAGAAAAAAGAATTCCTTCAGTGGAAAACACTTCATATGCTAAAACCGATGCTAAGTAGCATACAGATTAACATCACATGAAGCCAGATGAAAACAAAAAGCTTTCAAATTGTTACGTAGACCTAAACCTTTTATTACGAATGCCTAAATTACAACAGCTATACGAGTGTTGGGGCCCTCAACGGTAATTCCAAATACATTAGACCCCTCAGAAGTAAAAGTGTAATGTTTTCCTAACCTCTATATAATATATACAACTTACCAGATAAAGAGTTTTGAACATCCTGTACCAGATAAGAAGACACAGATCATCCAGTGATAGACAATATTTCAAAAGTGTAACTGCTTTGTACGTTCATTGAAGCACTGTGGAACACTGAGCATAATGTTCTACTCATCAATACCCAGTCCTCTGTCCTTAATAATAAAATTATGTAAATCCTGTGGGTCAATTCACAACGTGAAGACAACAGTATCTTATCTCAGTATCTAAAGCAGAGAAAAGTGAAGGCAGGCCTCTGTATTTCTGAAGTTGTATGTCCATTTGAGCTAAGAAAATCTGGCTATAAAACTTTAAACGTATTCTTGATAGACCTACACAAGAAACGGAGCTCAATTCTGACTTATAATAATAGAAATTTTACATCTGTAATATAAAATTAGAATCATCTTCTACAATGAAAAAATTCACCTTGGACATTTGCTTTAAAAAGCAATCAGGTTAAATTTACCCTACGTATTAAAACGCCAACTTTTCTTCATGTTTTCTAGTAATGCTTTTCATCCTAATAAGTGAATGAAACATTTATATTAAGGTATATTTTAGCACACTGATTTATCAATAATTTAAGTTTTAAGCAATAAACCACTGATTTATCCAAACGTTTTTGTGGAATATAATTATTTTAAATCAATCTTGCAAATAAGCTACAAACCTACTCTTGTAGAGAGTAAAATGTAATTAGAAGACAAAAGGGAATCTTCAAATTTGATATATGACTTTCTCTCCTTTTTTGCTAATTTTAAGGCAGGCCCTTACATGATGATAAACCAACTCATCTTCCTTTGCCCTGTGGTCAGAAACGGCAGCACGTTCCACGTTCTACACCAGAACTTAAAATCTGTATGTTACTGAGTAGGGAGAGATCACACTCACACGTGTCAGTTTAAGTCCCCAGCTAAGGCTCCATAAATTTTTAATAACCTGCACCGATAATGAAACATATTGAACATAAAATGACAGTGGGAAATGAGAGGCCTCTAAAGAATCATCTCATTGTACAAATAAGGAAACAGACACGCTGAGATGTTCACGGGCAAACCCGAAGTCAAAGAGCTCATAGACCTAAAACTATGTAACTGTAGGCAGAGCCAGACCTAAAACTCAAGTTACCGTGTAATTCCATTTTTAGCACCTGAGTGAAACCCTTTATAGCTGACAGTCCCATATCCACTAACCTGGTGTTTGAGTGATTCTCTATAAGATACCAGGCAGCTGAAAAATTCTCACTTGTAAAATCGGCACTCATTCCATGGAACAGCATTTCTAAGTCCTTCTGGGAAAATTTACTTCTGAGGGGAAAAAAGGTTTAAAATATATTTCAGTGGTTATTATGACAAAAATGCAACAGGTATCACTGAGTATCCAGTGTAACACATATGAATACAAACCATTACAACAATACATATTAATCATACATTACCCAGAATATGTTTGTATATATGTACAAAATACATTTCCCACATCATGGCTGATTTTTCTAACACGTAAACTTTGATTATATATAGAAAAGATAGGAAACTAGTTGAAATACAGAAATTACATCAATAAAAGAATATAAGGTTTAAAGAGGATTAAGACGTCAGGCTGAGTTGATGGTTTTATTAAACCTATTGAAATATGACATCAATCCCCACTCAATGTATAAAAATCAAAATTTGAATACAGTGAAATTTTAAAATATTAAATCACTTTGTTAAAATGATTTTTGTTAAAACCTATATGAAAGTTGTTTTAAAATGTACTGCCTAAGAAACCATCAAAGCACTAATAAAACCACATCTAATCACAAAGCAGCCACATTTGCATCCATGTCTAGCACGACTTGAAGAAAAGCTTGTGGTAACAACAGGGTATCTACATAACCTGCTGCTCCCTCATCTTGCCTACATGCTTAAGACTGACTTCTGGATCAAATCATTTATATATTCATTCGAACACTCATCAATTATCTGCTACAGGTCAGGTTCCAAGCTGGGATGCCACATGTGCCCACTGAGGCCCACAAGCTGGCAGCCTTTGCTGCCCCCACCGCCCATTTGCAGGATGAAATCCAAGCATGTCCAGGAACCGAACCTGCTTGTCTCTCAGGGCTCATTTCTGCCACTCGGGGCCTGAAACCTGACGCTTCCGCAGCCTCAAAGGGACTACACGGCTACTTTGCTCATCTGACTCGCCGTCCCCTACACCGAAACACTGGACAGGCCCAACTCATAAGGTATAAACCAGACACACATTATTTGATAGGGCAGTATCTCTTTAACCCTTATGCAGTGGGGAGATGACTCCGGCCCCAAAAGAATTTTTAACGTGGGTAGGTCCGGTCACAGCCTCAATTCAGAAATTAGTCCGGTGACTGTGGTACTTCCTCTTCTCTGGGAGAGTCCTGCTGTCTCATCATCACAAACACAGCCTCAATGCAGAAATGAGGCAGCTTAGCCCGTGGTCAACACTCCAACTTCACCCAAAGGTAACATGTTTTTCTTCCCTCTTCCTGGCCAAGGTCAATAGTTAACAGGCTGCTTGCTGGTTTGGGGGAAACATGGCAGCTCTGTCGCACAGGTTAAGGGTGGGACGGATAAAGAAGCAAGAATGGAATGTCCTTTGGGGCCTGTGCCTGGTACTGCCATAGGTGGCCTGTGCTCTCTGCCTGCCAGGTATTCAAACCCACTTGAGTCTTGTGGGCATTTTCACAGGTTCCCTAAAGGGCTCTGGAGGACCCCTCCAGCCAGGACTCATGGATGCATCTGCTTCCTCCTGCCACTCCGCAGCCTCCCGTGGTCTCTCAGTCTTACCACAGACACTCCTTGCTGGAGCCTCTCCATGCTCAGGTGACCAGTGCCCACAGGCACAACTTCCAATGGCCTGGAGCCCACTCTCTCCAGCAACTGGCTTGCTCACCGGGGCATGGAGAACACCCCTAAAATGCAGCCACCTCCACTGTCCATGCGGCTCTGTGTCTCACAGCTGCAGGGAACACTGTCGCCTGGAGGTCCCACTCACCGGGCCTCAGTGAAGACGGTCACACACTCTGCATCCTCCCACTTCACGGCCTAGCCCGGCGCTCCCCACAGGTACCTCTGCACAAATCCTCCTTGCCTCTCTACACATCCTCTCCCTCTGTGGTCCCTAGAAGAACAGGGGATGTGAGCTGCAAAACCAGATCTCAAGGAGTTCCTCTATCAACCCTGCACCGCGAGACGCCCCTCACTCTAAAGTCAAATGCCTACTGCGCGAGCATCTCAGCCAGGACAGGACAGTCCGTTCACCTTCTGGAACACTGCCCTGCTTCGCTATGCTCCTTTTTTGATTGGGTGGGGGATGCCTTGCTTAGACTTATGATAACAGAAAAGAAGACAGAGATTTTAGGAGGTGGCACCACTTCCACTTAGACTGAGTGGATCTTGCATCTTTTCTCACCAGCTTCACAAGTTAAAAGATTTACAGCCTGAATCCTCCTGATACATGCGTGTGGCATTCATTAGCTTGCTGGTCGTTTTCACCAGTCAGCAGTCTCTGGGAGGGAGGTGGAGAATTTTGAGTTTTTAGAAGTTTATTTTGGTTTGGATTCTTCATGCTGGTTCTCATACTTTACTTAGTAAGAAAATCCTTTCACCTTTGGAAGTTTTTCTCACTTTATTTATTTGTGCCCCATGCCTCCAAGTTAGAGCTTTGGGGGAATATAGCGACTGAGTGGAGGCTTAGGCTAAGCTGTGACATGCTGAACCCCGCCCAGCTAAGTGACCCAGAAGTGCCTCCTTCTGCAGTCCTGCTCTAACCGGCAAGCAGCATCTGCCTGGAATACTGCGTGAGGGATCACAGGCTTTGTCTCGACTCGGCTAGAAAGAATGACATGACCAATCAGTAGGGCGTGTCATCGTGGGCAGGCGAAGTCATGGTGGCTGCAGATCATGTTTTCGTCAACCTTCCTTCTACACACGGCCATCCAATGTGGTGTCTCATGCTTCACTTGGTCAGAGAGTTAAATGGTCTGAACAGAATCAAAATGCACTACTGATATCAACTAAATTCCTACTAACAACAGTCTTCACACATAATTTAAGTACAAGAAATCCTCATCTAGCAGGAATCAATTCCAAGTAACATAAGGACACAGCTGAGAAGAAGGAAACGAAAGAAGGCTGAGACGTCAGACAGCTTCTGTGCCCCTCTCCCACGCCTGTGGCACTTCACCCTGCCTTGGTGTTTCTCTGCCCAAAAGCAAACAGGGAATGAACGGAGGTTGCTAGTGTTAAGAGCTGACGATGTGAAGAAAGGATCTGTGACACAATGGTAGCAAGTAGGGCAGGAAAAGTATAAAATGCAGACACAAAACTCAAAAATACAGCAGCTGCATGCCCCGGAGAAACAGTTAAGAACACAGAGCCCCCATGGGTCTGGCAGCTAAATCATACTCCACGTGTTTAGCCAAAATAAAACTTTTTTAAAAAAACAGAATGCACACAGCACACATAGAAAAGGGCTCTGTCCTCAACAGTTACAACGCTCACACTGGTGGTACTGACGGTGCTGCACAACATGAACCAGCAGCTCAGAGCTTTCCATTCAGTACTCCGTCTTTAAAATTCCCCTGATACTTAAACTCTGGTAACATCTCACTTACAATGCATTACTCAATTGTTATTTTTACAAATCTAAACTGCTCTCAGCTATATCATAATATAAAGGCCTGATGTCTAGCGGAGGGCTCCGGAGAGGGTTAAGATTTTAAGAAACTCTCCCACCCCCAGGAGTCCCTACCTCCCTCATCCTCAGAAGGAGCAGGGATGGGTCTAGTCAGTCCCTAGCAGTGGGGCCCCTGGCGAGAAAGCCGTGGGTCTGGCGAGGTCCCCACTGGCCCTGCGCTCCCAGGTCTTCAGCCATGAACATCCCGTGCACCACAGGCTGCTGGGAGGACACGGGAGGCAGAGCCTGAGACTCGGCTTCCGCACTGGAGCGAGCAGGGAGGCCCAAGATCCCGGAGCCGGACGCTGAGCCTCGAGCCCTGTCCACCCGCCAGCCACTCCCCGCACGCGTCGGTCCTTAAGGCCCCTAAAGCGGGCCAGGTAGAATTTGAAAAGCACTATGTCTCTTGGTGACAATACCACTTCCCCTAAGACGGAGCTGATTATTCTGAGTTCTTACTGAAGACATGAAAATGCTTTCGCTGATCTTCATTGGAAGACATGTACTGAGACTCACAGCAGAAATCAGACTTAGAAGAACAAGACAGACATTATGTTCAAGATGGTGAAATTCTAACACAGAGATGTCAAATCATCTTCCCCGAATCACACAATTAAGGCCAGGATGAACCTTGCCCGGACACACAGAGCCCGTTTACAGTGGACACCGTTGGCTATGACCCACCATTCACCCTGGACCCTCTCTGCTGGAACACAGCCCCCCACCTGCCCCTTAACTGGGGGGAGATGAACCACCATAAGCCAGCCACACTTGTCATATTTCCCCTGCTGACTGGGTAACCTTGTTTTTCAACAGTGATGCCTGAGGAACAGTCTGTTGGAGCACATCTGGGAAAGGTCTCCATACTTTCAAGAAGGGAAACCAAGAAGAAATAGCATCTTTCTGCCTGAGAACATCATTATGTCCAGCTTCAACCACAGGAATTGCTAAGGAAATGTGTTTTATGCTAAGGGCAACAGAACAGCCAGCAAACTCAGGCTCCTCACATCTTCGTGACATGACTGAGTTACCGACTCAACCAACCTTTGGAGTCTACCATCAGTGAATATTGTATATTATGAAAAAGTAGATTGCATTTTTGTTTAAATCATGTGTTTTCATTTTCTCTTACTTGCAGGTGAAGGCATTCTAATTCAATATTCTATTGAAAAATACATGCCTAAATATACTGATCTTTTACGCAAACACCTCAAAAATGTGAAATAGACGACTTGGAAAAAACAAAAAATGAATACCAATGCCAGAGTCCACGAAGCTCCATGGGTAACACAGCTGCAGAAGTACAGGCAGCTCATCTCAGTATTCCCAAAGGGAGGCAGCAGTTATAAGCAGTGGCTGAGGGCACAGGCTCTGGGTTCAATCTCAATGTTTGCTCAATCCGCCGGAATAATCTCGAGAAGTTATTCCATTATTAATGGATCACAATACATTCCTCTCAGGAACGTTTTGAAGATCAGAGTAGATAATGCTTGTGGAAGCCGTAGCAGTTTCTGACACATGATAAATGCTCAACAATGTTATGTGCTATTATTTTTATTATTTATACTTATTTATATCTTACAGACTAATTTCGTAAGTATTATTTGATTCTCATGACAATGACTGAGTTAAATATTTCCACATTCCAGATGAGGAAATGGCCTCTGAGAGGTTACATGTACACAGTCGAGATTTGAACCGGGTACTTCTATCGTCAGAGAGAACCAGAGGGTCTCAGACAGGAAATAAATCCTAACTACAAATTCGTACCGACGACAATGCAGGAGACTGTGAAAGGGGAGCTGCTTTCAAATGGAGAGAACTGCTAATGCCCTTAATAACAGCAATAGGAAAGGAAGAAGTAGATGTCAACAGAACTAATGAAGCACGGAGTAAAAACTCATATGTTTGTTCAGAATAACTGGATTTTGGACTCTCAATTTCCAAGTGAAGTGCTGGCTCAAACACATCAGAAAAAGCAAAATATATTCTGAGTAATTCAAACCAAGCCTGCATTTTAAATCCACTAGCACAGAGTTAGAGACTCAAAGTGACATAGACCCTACGTGTAAACTCACAAAATGTTTTCACCAAGGAATCAAAACACACAGCTTCAGTCACTGACAATTCCTGCCACCCTGAACAGATACGGTTTCCATTAGATGGCAGTGTAAGGTCAGATTTAAATCTTCTAAAACACAGCTAGCCCCAAGCCAGGGGAAGACCCAGGCCTGTGGTCTGAGCGAAGAGACACAAACAGGCACGTTCTTCACACCTCAGCACTCGCTTTCCAGTATGAGGACCGTCTGCAGCAATGGCCCATGCAGAATGCAAGTCAACGGGGCTCCTTCTGAGGCCGCCCTAGCCGCCCCCACGGCGAGGCCCTGAGGCCGCCCTAGCCGCCCCCACGGCCTAGCTGCCCCCACAGTGAGGCCTGGCTGCAGTTGTCTTATTCTGTGTTTGCATCAAAGAGAACACACTTTCTTGATTTGGTGGATGGAAGATGGAGGTGGGAGGCCAACAATGAAAGTGGGCATTGCTAGTTCTCTGTGTGCATGCTACACATATTTTTTGTAGCTTTAAATTTTTAGCAATATAGTTTACACTCTGTTGTATTAAGTAATATAAGTTTGTTTCCATTCTTTTTTTTTTTTGTCTGACCCAGTTTCTGGACTTGCAGGCACTCTCACTGCCCACCTATTTTTACACAAGTTCTAAAGGTAAAGTCACCTAAGACTCTTTTCTTCTGCACTCATATTAAGAATTAATTTGCTGTCAGTTTTCCTGTTTTAAAATGTAGTCTTCTAAATTTGGTGGGAAAATTGAAATTGGTCTTTTCTGTTTGAAAGCCAAGCCGATCAGAAGAAAATCAGGTTTGTATTGCCCATAAAACCCATGTAGAAATAAAACAGATACTAGTGGTGCAACAACTGACTATTCTAGACAGCCATTCCCAGGTAATAATTCACAAAAACAGTTGGAGATCATACAAAAACAGCACAAAGCTCCTGTTTTCTGTCCCTGCTCCCATATACAGACTGTCTCCTACACGTCACCCATAAATAGCCTCATTAGGCAACTGAGTATTGATTTCAAGAAACAAAGCCTAGCAAAGGTTTTTACTTAACGTGAACCTGTTTTTACCTTCCCTTTTGGTTTAAATAGTTTGTCATCATTACAACTGAAGTCATGCAAGGACCACATATATTTGTGACAATTGCCATTGTAAATCAGAAATACAGACCTTTTACAAGCAAATCCTAGTCTCAATTCAAAGTGGTTATTTTTTCTGAGCAATTAGTAGCATTTTTATAAGTATCATGACACCCTGTGTACAAAAACATCAATTACAAATTTAGGAATATGAAGGGTCTTAACAGCCAAAGACAGCCAATAAATGCCAAGTTGTTAAACTTGCAGGCTGAAAGAAAAAAGTATGCATGCTGGGTCCACCGGTAAAATATTTATTAAACTCTGACTCACCCCAAAGAGCCACAAGGCAACTGTACTGTTACTCTCACTGGCTTTGCCACATTCAGCTGAACTGGCCACCACACTGCAGGGCCCCTCAGGTTCCCAGTTTGCACACTAGACCGTCAGCTGTCGAGGCTTTATCACCACAAACGGACTTATCTCCTGAAGGCCGCCTCCCCACCGCAATCTGGTAACTCACTGGAACCACAGGGGAGCATTTAATGGCCAGCACTCACAATTCTTCACACCCTTTTTTTTTTTTTTTTTTTTTGAGACAGACTCTGTCACCCACATTGGAGTGCAGTGACCCGATCTCGGCTCACTGCAACTTCCACCTCCTGAGTTCAAGCGATTCTCGTGCCTCAGCTTCCCAAGTAGCTGAGATTACAGGCGCCCGCCACCACGCTCAGCTGATTTTGTGTTTTTAGTAGAGACGGGGTTTCACCACGTTGGCCGGGCTGGTCTAGAACTCCTGACCTCAAGTGATGCACCTGCCCTGGCCTCCCAAAGTGCTGGGATTACAGGCGTGGGCCACCACGCCCACGCCCAGCCTCAAACCTTTTTAAATATGTTTCCACAAACAAATAATACTAAAACCCTATTATTCCTTCAACATTGACATTTTCAAAAAGTAGGTGCTCTCTAGGTTTTTAATTATTTTTTTAAAAACTGCAAATGACATTAATAAACAGAACTAAAAGACAGTATGGATCCTGACCTGAGTACAATCCCATCCTCTACAAAGACTAAAGCCTTCATCTGAAAAATAGTAAGGAAATCAGCAAAATAAAACCCACGTTAATATTTTACAATCTGCCTTTCCTTCCTTTTATCTTTCTCTAAAATAAGATTTCTCTAACGGAAGTCAAAGAATTCAGTAAGATAAACACAACTGTCTTGACAGTATCTAAAAAGAAAAAAAGGAACCTGGAAAAGCATTTTTCTGGTCAAAAGCATTTTATTCTCTTTGTTTCTACACCTATTCTTACTTTCATCTTTCATTTTCTTGCTTCCTGGACTCTCTGTATCTAGCCTCTCTTTCTTTTCAAAGTCCTTTGCCAAACACTTTCAGATGGACAGAAGGATGACTGGATGTCTGTTCACGGCTTACAGGTCCCTCCCCATGTTCCCTGATGCTACAGGATCTGCGCCTTCTGTTCATTGGCTATTCTGAGTCTCTGTTAGAAAGACAGAGCTGGCTTGTGGAGGGCTGATGGCGATGCCAGGGATTCCTGTCCACAGAAATGCACGTCAGGTGAGGACACCACCGGCCCTCCGAGACGGAGTGATGGTCTTGCATCTTTAGGCATTTCTCATTGCGTATGTCTCCCCTGTGGATTTTCCTTTGGGCTGGATTTAACATTAAATCTTATTGGTTCTTTCCTTAATTATGAGTTAAATAAAAGCTCTGACATCTATTCATTTTATATTTGTGTAAGAATCATGATTTTCCCTTTTTCAAAAATTATCCTTTAATACTTTACTTTATCCCACGGCTGAGCAAATATTTCTGAAACTTAAGTAACCATCTGTACAGTAGCAGACGAAATCTGTTAATTTTATTCCCACTGAAGTACTTATTGAATAAACGTACATGTTATTTTAAAATTTTAAAACACTTTAGTACCCTGGAATCCTAAATCATTAAAAAAACTTTTCCTGTGTGGCAGAACAATGAATCCAAGAAGAGCAAAGAATCCTGTAAGGACGGACACTTCTCAGGCACTTGCTATGCTCTTCAGAAGTTGTTTACCTCCTCACTCCCTGATTCCTCACATTGACCCTAAGGAACAGGTACTGCATTGTACACCTGAGGAAACTGAGGCAAAAGGAAGCTAAGTAACTTACTCAATGTCATATTGCTAGTAACTGGCAGAGCCCAAGTTCAAATTGAGAGAGTTTTGCCCCACACAAAACCCAGCGACCTCTCAGAGAAGAAAAGAAAATTTTAAGAAAGCTAAGTACTTTCAGTGTCATTATTCTTCACTGCCATTACCAATGTTATCAAATAATTAACCTGAAACTTATTAAGAACACTGCTGTTAGAGGCAGTTCAGGCCAAATCACTTTGTGGGTAGCTGCAACAGGAATAATAAAGATAGTCAAAGGCTGAGAAGGTGTGAGGAGGCAGAGAGAACAGGGGTGGGGGGCATACACCAAAACAACAGTGGAAGAAATCATGTTTATGATAGTAAACACCCGAATGAATCCTAACTTTGATAATTTTGTCCAAGTCTCATACCAAATATATTTTGTATATCTCCATATTTCTTTTGCCCATGTATAAAACTGGCGCTTGATTATAAAGAAGAGCTCAGAGGGCCTCCTGCTCCACACTTCTGAGGCAGGTTGGAAAGAGACTGGCTTTCCAGAGCCCTGAAGCAGCCCATAAAGGGGCTTACTATCAACTGCAAGTCTATTCGTGCTTAAAACTACACACAAATAAACACCCAACTGTTACCATTCTTTTCTAAACCTTCTCAAACTTTAAACTCTTAATTTTGGAGGCATGGAATCCTTAATCAGCTCTAGAATGGCCCACACTGCCAAAATATTTCAAAGATGTTACCTAGAACAGTCCAAGTTCACCCAAAGCTGCTAAGCCCCAGACTTTCTCAACTCTTTCAACTTTCCCAAAACAAGCACGCTGCCTCCCCTCAGCCAGGGGCAAACCCCAGCCGGTGGAAATGAAGCGTGCTTTCTGAATTACTAACGATCTCCAACCATAGAGAGAGACGACTGGAGAACAGCAGGTGGAAATGAAGTGTGCTATCTGAATTACTAATGATCTTCAACCACAGAGAGAGAGATTGGAGAATTTTCCCCATTCCTAGAAAACCCTAAACTAAAACCATGGTTAAAGTATTAACAGTGCTAATCTGTCACTTTTGGTGAGAGTTTACAGAGCAATACTCAGTACACAATTCCATAAGCAGAATCACTAAGGCCAGAAGATAAATCAGCCGCGATTAATATGTCAGGTGAACTGTTTAAGTACAAAGGCACTACTTAGAAAAGTTACTAAAACACTGTACTAGGAATTTGGAAAAAAAACTCTAGATTCAGTTTTAAGGAATCTTGAAAGATATCATTTACCTGGCAGAATTCTGATGATTAAAGTTAAATAAGTCTGGATTAAGCAAGAATGAGAGGTAGACATTATAGACAAAATTCAAGACCAGATTAGACCTGGCTATTCTAAAATACTTCTAGAAAAATCAAGAAAACAGTAGATTATGTATTCTATTTTGACTTCAGGTGCCATCTACCTATTTAAACTCAACTATCTCTAGATAACATACTAAAGACTTTTCTTTTTCACAAAATGCAAAATCAAAACACTAAAGACGTAAAAGTAGTTTTAGCCATAAGTTTTAACTAATTGCAAAGTTTACATGCAGCAAAGCTAAACAGACCTCATAAATAATACCCATCTCCAAACAACTGAGCTGTCTTCAATTGTGCTTCCTGGGATGTTTCTGGAGTTTGAGTCCCTTTCCTGTAAGTATATAAAACTTTTCGGGAACTGAAAAATAAAGAAGACTGAAAGCAAGATGGTACTCACTTTTCAATCTCAATGCCAAGCGGGTTAGCAGGACGTAAGGACAAGGGTGGAATTCCTTTGTTCCTGTCAGTACGCATATCATAATAATTCATTTCATCAACCCACACAGCAGACTGATCCAAAATGCCTACAGAAATGAGGAGCATATGCTTAATAAAATGAAGGCTACCCCAGGCACCTTCTAAGTCTGGCCTATTGCCTTACTTTTTAAAGACCTAATACAAAATGCCTGTTGGATAATTTTTAAGAGATTTGAGGACATAACAGCTAAATTTTTAAAAAATGACTACTAGTTTAATTATAAGCACTAAAAAATCTATAAAAAGGCAAAAATAACACCTCTTGGCTTATGGTTTCATTGTACATTACTCAACAGAGAAGACAAATTAAGCTGCTTAGAAAAAGTTTTGCAATAACAAACGTATTTTACAAATAATAAACACTACAATTAAACATTGTTAAATGTAGCTAATTAAATCTGTACAAAAATTCAGAAAGTTAGTAAGATGAAATATGACCTATAATATCTGTTTATTCAAGAGAATATTCTGAAATCATGTAAACTCTTGGAAAACGTCTAGGAGACACCCAAGCACAAAACATTTGAGTTCAATGTTCGCTCAGTGGAAAGCTTCTGGTTCATGACAAATGCCAAAAAACCATTATGCATATATGATTTCATATTTAATACTGTGAGTTTCTGCTTCTGGGTTCCATAAGCTACCTAAGGACATTTCACTACAAATGAAAACCAAATGTTTTTTAAATGGTTCTTGAAAGCTCTCAAGAAACATCTTTTATTTTCTTATCCTCTACAAACACTGGCATGTTTTCAAGAATGGTTATGCAAAAATAATATGCTACTTGCTATTTCTCATTCTTTTTACTGTTACCAGTGCTGGAAATGTCCTAGATGGTAGAAACAGCAGGTCTTTTTTTTCCATTTAGGCTGAAATCAATTTGGCAAATTCAATAAAATATCAAACACCTTTCAAGGAACGCATGGCTTGTATAATGGAAATGACCAGGTTACTCAGGGAAAACTGGGCGTGGACCCTGTGAACAAGACAACATAAGCTCTAAAAACTGCATCTTCCTTTACAGGACTGAACTCCTTATCATTCAACCTAGTACAGGTCTTACCCGCTAGGCCTCCAGGGCCCTGGGCTGCAAGAGAAAAAGAGCCAAGTGTCAGGGAGCACAGACAAAGCGTGCCCGCCTCCCCAGGCGAGGGTCAGAAAGCTTCATGGGAGAAGGCTGTCTGAATACCAGGCAACCTGTAGCGGCAAGGCTATGAACCCACTCATTCTCTCAGCACTCGCGGTTCTGCCAGCATGCAACAGGGGCTCTGTCAAAGGTTCTGCTCGAGTCCAGGCACTCTTGAGTTCAGTTCAAGAAAGCTTTACTGGCCAGGCGCAGTGGCTCACACCTGTAATCCCAGCACTTTGGCAGGCCGAGGTGGGCAAATCACAAGGTCATGAATTCAAGACCAGCCTGACCAACACGGTGAAACTCTGTCTCTACCAAAAATGCAAAAATTAGCTGGGCGTGATGGCGTACACCTGTAATCCCAGCTACTACAGAGGCTGAGGCAGGAGAATCACTTGAACCTGGGAGGTGGAGGTTGCAGTGAACCGAGATCAAGATCCTGTCAATGCACTCCAGCCTGGGCAACAGAGCAAGACTCTGTCACAAAACAGAAAAAAAAAAAACAAAAAAAGAAACCTTTACTAAGCCTACTATGTGCCAGGTCCTGAGCTGAGTGTTCTAGAATAATAAAATTACCACTTTTACCTAAGTTTTCTTTATCTGCTATGTAGATTATAAGATACTAGATTTTTATCAAAATCTTTAAGTTCTTCTAGAAAACTGTATAACAAGTTCCTGCTTTAGTTTCCCAGGTTAGTTTTTGAAGACACTAAAGAAAGTAAACAAAAATGGAAATGTTATATATGTATATATGTACACATGCACGTATATGTACATACATAAAGTCCACTCTGAATTTTCCCTGAAATTCCTTGAATTTTTATTTATAAAAATAATCTAGGAATTTGTGGAGAACAATGCTGCAGAAAGCCTCTATGCTCTAAGATTTAAAGAAAAATAACAATTTGCAAAATTATTTATTTTCTTCATAAAGAGAAGTACTAGCTGGGTTTAATTATGCCTCAGATATTCCTACATTATACAAATATTTATCAAATGCTGACCATGTGCAAGACATTACAGGACCACAAAGATGAATCTGACATTACTCTTATTCTAAAAAGGGAAAGAGACATGCACAGAAATAGCTACAAGAAAGATGATTAGAAATTATTAATTTGTTGGGTAAGGGACTAGGCTAAGCACTTGACATTTGTGTTCTAACTCACCTAATCCTATGAGGCAGCCAGTATTATTCCACTTTCACTCATGGAGAAACAAGGCATTAAAGTTACAAACTTAGTCATGGTAAGACAGCCCAGGTTAGAATTCGAAGAGCATGACTTCTCAGACCAAGTTCCTAACACTGCTAACAGAAGGCAGCAAGTGGTCAGTGCATAAAGAAGGAAAACGTCAAGTGCTATGTGGTTCAAAGAAGAGTGAGTAAAACTCACGTGGGGTTAGAAGCAGCCAAGCCAGGAAATGTATCATCTGGGCCTTGAAGGATGGATAAAATGAAGGAAAAGGGAATGTTGTTTCGATATATTATTATTAATTTGGCCAAATCAGGATTTTCCACCTCAAACCTTGTTTAAGAGTTTTAAAGCAATGTCATTATATTCAAGATCAAGGAACCAAAACCGGTATATCGAATGAAAGAACAGATTTGAAGAACTTAGAAAAGCAGTTCTCATACGATCGTCATCCTTAGGCTTCACTGACTGTTATTTCAGCACACTGCCTTCCCGAAAGTAACACAAATATTAACCAACATTCCACTCCTGTCAAAATAAACATAAACTAAAACTAAGTTGAGATATGCAAGTAGGTAAGTTTTACACAAATCCACCAGTTTTACATCTTAAAAGACAAACTCATGTTTACTTTCTTCTTTAGAATAAACCCATGAGAGACTTTACCTATTTTCTCAGGTTTCAGAAGCTTGAAAGAGACTGTTGAGGTTCCTCTGCCACCTGACTTAGTGGTGACAATAATGTCTCCTTTGTCATTTTTGGCTTGTCCCACTCGACATACTATTTTACTTGCAGACATCCATTCTGCCGTCAGGAGGCAATTATGACCACAAATTGTCAAGCCTGAAAATAAACACATGTGCATTAAAAAATCCAAAGACAAGAACAATAAGACTTAATCATGTAGATTACATTTTTTAAATCTAGCAATAATTTTCTTATTCAATAATTACATTTATTATTGAATATACCCAATATTATTTGGGTATACTGTTATTTCTATTGATTTTTCCTCTTATCTGTTTTTTCCTCTAATATTTAAGACTTATTTTAGGCTACATTTAAGTTTCTTCAAACATTAGTAGAATTAGAAAATGAACAATCACAGTAACTATGTTCTAGGCATTCCAGATTACTTAGATTACGAGAATCTTAAAATGCTTTCAGAAGTAATAAAAGGGAAACTATTGCTATTATTTGAAGTCTCAGTTACTAACGTAGAATTTTAAAGTATATTAATAAATTTATGTATCATTTTCTAAAAACATTCTATATTCACCCATCTTCCTGAAAAAACTTCACATACTTTTTCTAGCGTTCACTTACACACAGTATTACAGAATGAACTCAAGTAGGTTTTTCATTTAAGCATAACCAAGAGTATGGTAATCTAGTGAAGTGTGCTCCGGCATTACTGGATTACTATCTCACTGTTACGTTGGTGTATCAGCTGCCAGCATGCTAGTTCCTCCCGCCCTGGTGTTTTCCTAACGAAACTGTCACTACACTACATTCTGCTCTTACAGAGCCTCCACTCCCAAAAGGTCAACTCATGATGTCACCTCCCTCATACCACATGAAATAAAATTTAGGTAATAAGCAAACCGAGAGGCACCGAAAGACAGAGTGAATAAGGCACACACCCCGGGGCGGGTACCAGCACGGCACCACAGGGCCAGCCAGCCTTCCAGCTTACACCCCGGGGCGGGTACCAGCACGGCACCACAGGGGCCAGTCAGTCTTCCAACTTACACCTCGGGGGGGTACCAGCACGGAACCACAGGGCCAGCCAGCCTTCCAACTTACACCCTGGGCGGGTACCA